>NC_077227.1:20391223-20626223 GCF_027887165.1 Monodelphis domestica | reverse complement strand
ATGCTCTTGATCTAATATTTTTGGTGAGCTCTAACTGAGGCCAAAAGTGCTTTCTGGACCCCAATAAATACACCTATGGGATCCTTTCTTATGAATTCTTTAAAGTCATGATGAACAAGAGTTTAAGGCTATGGAAGATGTTTGGGAAGAAGGACTACATTAATAATCTGCAGTGATCTCCATCTGATTCATGGCTATAAACCAATGAGTTCCAACAGTTTGAAGTATGAGGATTTTTTTTTATGTTGAAAAATTTCATGACCTCCATTAACTAACATGAATTGTAGTTTTAATTCCCATTGATTGAAAAGCCATGACTAAAAAAATGACTAGGAACTAAGTACTTTTAAATGAATTTGAACTGAATTAGCAAGTTAATTTTAAGTGAACTTGACAATGACATGATAAACCAGGAGAGAGAGAGAGAGAGAGAGAGAGAGAGAGAGAGAGAGAGAGAGAGAGAGAGAGAGAGAGAGAGAGAGAGAGAGAGAAGAATACTGCATGGCAGAATCAGGATACAAAACTATTTAACAAAATCAATAGGCTAGAAGGAGATTGACCAAAACTGGATAAAATATCAACATTTCAAGAGATCTGTAATCTCATATTTCATTAACATGAGACTGATTACTCATGAATAGGGAAATTTTACAAATTCACAAATCTATATACATCTGAAAAATAGTCAGACATGTGTGTGTGAGAGAGACAGACAGAGAGAGAGAGAGAGAGAGAGAGAGAGAGAGAGAGAGAGAGAGAGGGAGAGAGAGAGAGAGAGACCCTTTCTATGTCTCTTTCGGAGCTGTCATCAGATTTCAGGAGATAAATAACTGTTTCTGCACAAATGAATCTGAAATTCAACCCTACTTTCTCTAGGAAGGGAGAATGGTTTGATGAATAGAAAATTGACTTATGTCAGATAGAGAATAATGATGAAGTATCTCACATTTATATTGTGCTTTAAGTTTAACTAAGCATATTAAAATCCCATTTAACCACACAACAACACTGGGAGGTAAATGTTATCCCCGTTTTATGGAAAAGGCTTATAGAGAGTAAGTCTCTTGACCAGATCACACCACTAACAAGTGCCTGGGGCAAACTTAAACTCTAGTTTTTATGACTCCATGGCCAGAATTCTATCCAACTATACCTCCTATGTCTCAAGAGCAAAGACCTAGACTGAGTCCTGCCTCTGACACATACTGACTGTGTGTATGACCCTGGGTAATTTGTTTAACCTCAGTTACCCAGGCAGTTCCATTAGACTATAAGCACAGAGCAGGAGCCATTAGACATTGAAGGAAAGAGCTCTCTCACTGGCAATTGACCAATGAAGTCAATCAACCACTAAATATTTATAAGCACTTATCATGTGCCAGGCTACAAAAAAAAAGTCACAAGACAGTCTCTTCCCTGAATGTGTTCTCAATCTAACTCACAAGTACAGGCTAAAAAAGCCAACACGATATTTCTAAGACCAGCTGTCTCATATCCAACTGAATATAACACTCAACATGTCCAAAATGGGCGCCATTATCTTTCTCTCTAAACTTAAGCCTCTTCTCCACTTCTCTATTCCATTTGAAGGCTCCACTATCATTCCAGTAACTCGGGTTCAAAACTTCCCAGTCATATTTTAGGCTTTCTTTTCCCATCCACCCTCCTCATATTCATTCAGTTGCCAAGACTGGTTGAAGCTGAGATAGCTGGGCATATGCCCAGGATCATATCACTAGTAAGGGCGTGAGGCAGAACTTGAACCCGAGCTTTTCCAATCCTTGGTTCATTATTCTAACATAATGTAATATCTACATAATGTGGTATCCATAAGAAAGGAGTGCTTTCTGGGCATGGCATTGGAGATAGCCTGTGTAAACAGCATGGAGATGGGAGATGTATGCTGAGGTTACCATATTCCTTTTGACTCCATGAGACCACTATTGGGTCCATGCTTCAAAGAGACTAAAGGAAAAAAGATCCACAAGCACAAACATATTTATGGCAGGTATTTTTGGAGCAGCAACCTACTGAAAACTAAGCAAGTGCCTATCAATTGAGAAATAGCATACAAATTATGGTACATGAATGGAAGGGGATACTATTTTTTTAAATCCTTAACTTACATCTTACAATCAATACTAAGCTTTGGTTGCAGGGTGGAAGGGCAGTAAGGGTTAGGCAATTGGGATTAAGTGACTTGCCTAGGGTCACATGGCTAGGAAATGTCTAAGTCCAGATAGAACCCAGGACCTCCCATCTCTTGGCCTTGCTTTCTATCTAATGAGTGCATTAGGTGGTATTTCTTTAAATATTTTGTGACACTGTAAGATTTCTGGGCAACCCTACAGACCAATGGGATGTTGAGGACTCAGACTCTGCCTCCCTCCAACCTTTCCCTCCTATTTTCAGTTAGGTTTCAGATGGAGTCCAACTGAGATTCAGTAATAAGTAAGTTGCCTGATTTTGTTTGATATATAACTCACTCACTCTTTACTTATTGAAATAAGGGTTTATTTAAGGAAGGGAAAGAAGGGTATTTGGATGGGAGAGAGGGTTTAGGGTTTCTCTGATCTTGGGTGGTCCTAAACAGAGAATGATATTATAAAGTCCTAGATGAAGACAGAGCTAACAGGATTGAGGATCTTTGAATTCTTCTAGAAAGGAAAGTCAGTAACATTCAAGGGCCAAAGGAAGAGTCAATAACTTCCAGGTGTCAGGAGAGGAAAGATTCAGCAATCTCAAGGTGCCAAGAGTCAAGAGATAAAGAATCAAAACTTCCAGGCAGTTTGGATCTCATTTAACTGCTTCTTCCAGGTGACATTCTCTTCCGGAGTGCTCCTTGATTGACAGCTCTGCAAACCTGCACCTCCTTGCCTCTGTTTGCAGGCTTTCCTCCATTTTATTTTTCCACATAAGTCACCTACCTGCCCTGGATGGGATACTATTATACCATAAGAAATGATGGGTTTCAGAGAAACCTTCACCTTCAGAAAAATATTTGTATCTACTGATGCAGATTAAAGTGAGCAAAACCAGAAGAATAACTTAAACAACAACATTAGAACAAATGAAAACTGTGAAAGCCTTAAGAGCTCTGATCAATCATGATTCCTTAGAACTGATGATAAAGCATTCCATCCACCCCCCTGACAGAGAGAGGGTGGACTCATGATGCAAAGTGAGATGTACATTTTTGGACCCAGCCAACATGGGAAGTTGTTATGTTTGGCCACGGATATAACAAGAGTTTTATTTTGTTTATCTGTTGGAAGAGTTCAGAGAGAGAGAAAATAAGTACTTGTTATTTTAAATAAATTTAACTTTTTAAAAGAAAATCAATGAGGTCATTTTTGAGGGTTGAGGGAACAGAAGAATGTATGAGGGGAAATAGTATGAAATAAATTTACAATGAGAATTTGGAATGAGATTCTGAGGAGTTTTAAATGCCAGGAAGAGGAGTTTGCATTTTGTTTTAGAGGCAACAGAAGAAGGCAAGGCAATGAAGAGGCAAAATAATAGGATTTAGCAGTAGGGAGAGAGTAGACTCAAGAATGACTCCCAGATTGTAAACCTTGGTGACTACAAGAATAGTGGTGTCCTCAATATGTAGCCCAATCTCTGTCTGTCTCTGTCTCTGTGTCTCTTCTGTTCCTATTCTATTTCTCTCTCCATCCCCCCCCCCAGTATTTCTCCACTAATATCTTTCTCTGAGACTCCTGGCATGGAGGTAACCTGGGTTCTTAAGGTCTATGCCAGGCTGGTCCTAGCAAGCCCTATCAGAGTTAGTGACTGAAGACCCATCACACCCCTAGGATGCTGAATTTTTTGACCAGAGCAATTTGCAGAGCTTTTCTATGAAATTACAGAGGAGGTTATGACAGGCATCAGTGGATGAACTGCCCACACTTACACCCTCATCTTTGAATCCCAGATCCTTGAAATATTAAGGAAATACATCTATATACTGATATCCTTATCTACACAAAGATGGTGGTAGATACAATCTGAGAGGGAGAAGGGATAATTTCTGTCTAAATATAATATATACAGTATCATATATAATCAGCATGGTATAAGAGCTCCATCATGGCTTTTTTAATTGATGCTACAGTTGAATTATCACCAGCCTTCTGTGATATATCCTCTAGGGGAATGGCAAATGACATCCATCACTAATCTTTGGTATATAATGAAAATGACTTTTACACAACTGATTTAATATGTCCCGAGGTCTCAAAGTGCTATGTATAAATTGAGAAATGAAGACTAATGGGGAACTGAAAGGTTATAATTTTCCCAGTGCTTTTAGCATGAGTCACACAGCACAGGCCAACACTCCCCAGAGACATGGTTGACAATCCTTCTCCAGAATCAACCCAAGGTACAATGGAATCCATCTAGCACACTCCAAGTGTCTAACACCCACAACTACAAATGACACATAAAACCCTGGGCCTCCTGTCAGAGGAGTGGGAACAAAAGTCTTGTTGTCTGACATTTAGGTCTTCCCATTGATCTGTTTGACACCCAAGCTCTTGTTACTGAGACTTTACGTGGTGAGGTACCAAGTAAACCTACATGGCTGGATCTGGCTTCCAGTGTTTTTCTGCTACAAAATTCAACCAGTTCTAATAGCCAGAGTACCAAATTTCTATCCTTAATGACCAAGGGTCCATACTTAATTTGGTTGACCAATTCAACTAGCATTCACCAAGCATACTACTAGGGGTTGGAGAGATAAAGACAAAAATTAAATAGTATCTGCCAAGAGACAGGGATAGGAAATGAACGTGATGAACAGGGAATAGCTAATAGGCTGTTGACTAGAAAAATAAAGAATGAAACATAATAGTATGATATAAGACTGGAGAAGTAGGTAGGAGCTATTGAAAATCCTTTAATAGGGAACTGAGATGGTCAGATCTGTGTTTCAAGATCATGTCAGTTGGATGTCAGATGGATAGGAGGAAAGAGGAGAGAATGGAGGAAGAAAGAACAATTAGGAAGCTATTGTGATTATCAAGATGATTGGTAATGAATCTCTGAAAAAGATCAGTAGCTGTGTGAATGGAAAGAAAGGTTGGATGGGAGAGAGGTTCTGTAGACTTGGCCATTTATTTTTGACATTGATACGATATGGAAAGGCGAGGGAGAGGAAAAAAAAACCAAGCATGTTCCCAAGGCTGTGACCCTGGATTACTAGAAGGGTTCTAGTATTGTTAACTGAAATAGGGAAGTTTGGATGAGATGTGGATTTAGTGTAAACTATAATTCAATCATTTTGAGTTGGAGATATCTATTAGACAGCCAGATAGGAATATCCACCAAGAAATTGGCTATGTGTGACTGGAGTTCAGGAGAGAGAGTAAGACTCTATGTAGATCTAGAAAATCATTTGCCTAGTTCTGAACTGACTTGCTTGAATCTATGAAAGCTGATGATATCACCAATCTAGAATGATGACACGAGAAGAGAAGAAAGAGGAGGAGAGAAGAAGAAAAGAGAAGATCCAGAAAAGAGTTTCAATGGGCACTAAAATTCAGTGGACAATAGATGACTGATAATCCAGCAAAGAAATACAGAGAAATAGTCAAAAGAAAGAAAACCAAGTTAAAAGTGACATGGAAACCAAGGGAGGAGAGAATCATATGGGAAGGGAATGGTTAATAGTGTCAAAACTAGAGAAAGAAAAAAGCTTTAGGAATTAGTTAAGAAATTGTTGGTGACTTTGGAGAGGGTGATTTCTGTGGTAGAGTTTCAGAAAAGTAATGGATTGGAAAACTAGGTTAAGAGATATTAGGAAGTGAAAGGGACGTGAGGGAGTAGATACAAGGAATAGAAAACACTCTAGGAGTTTAAGTATGAAAAGGAGAAGAGATATAGAACAATGTTTTGAGAGGGTAGCATAATCAAGTCAAAAGCTGGTGTTTTTTTTAATTGAACTTAGGTAGGTAAGTTTATAAGTGATAGGAAAGGAGCCTAGCCCTTACTGCTCTTCTGCCTTGGAACCAATACTAAGTATCAGTTCTAAGATAGAAGGTAAGGGTTTTTTAAAAAGATGTGGGGGGAGGCACCTGGGTGGCTCAGTGGATTGAGAACTAGGCCTAGATATGGGAGGTTCTGGGTTCAAATCTGGTCTCAGACACTTCCTAGCTGTGTGACCCTGGGCAAGTCACTTGACCTCTATCACCTAGCCCTTACCTCTCTTCTGCCTTGGAACCAATACACAGTATTGATTCCAAGATGGGAGGTAAGGGATTTAAAAAAAAGATGTGAGGAGAGTTTAGCTTTTCTTTCAGTTCTAAATCCTATGAACTTTTAGTTATGTGTAGAAAAAGCAAAGAAAGAAATGTAGGTTTTAAGTATGATAACACTCCATCCCAGAGCTATCCCAAAACAGCATGGGTTGCCTCCAGAGGTGCAAAGTTCCCTCTTACTAAAAACCTTCAAGCAAGTAATGGCTATTTGTCCAACATGTCATAGAAGGGGCTCTTTTTTCAGATATGGCTTGGATCAAATGACCTTTGACAATTGCTTATTCTCGCATCTAGTAGTCTCTGAACGTGGAATTGCTTTTAAATTAATCCATGAACCAATAAAACTATTAATGCATTGGCCAAGCTATGAGTGTAAATTCTTGACTCCAAGACCTTAGCATTAAAGACAACCAAATATTTGAATCTCTAAGGATCGAAAGTTGAGAGTCTCCTGGAGGGCAATAAAAATGCATATGGTAGCGTGGGAATCCCTATCATCAACTAAGAAATATACAAGTAAAACTATGTTAGAGGTATGTGTGATCAGAAAGGGAGGTGGGCCAGTCAGGTAGCAAGAGTGAGCCATAACTGGGGGCAACTAAGTGGCTCAGTAGACAGAAAATTGGGCCTGGATCAGATCTGGCCTCAGATACTTCCTAGCTGTGTGATCTTGGGTAAATCACTTAACCTCTATTGCCTGGACCTTACCACTCTTCTGCCTTGGAACCAATATTTAATATCAATTCTAAGATATCAAGTAAAGATTTTATTTTAAAAAATGAACCATAATTGGTGGATGGCCTGTATGTTCTATTGGTCACTTCCTAGATAGCTTGGGTTGTGTGAATAGACTGAAAAGTGCCTCCAATTGTAGATTTCACTGTATCGGGATGGGGAGGCTTTTCCCCTCCATCAGACACAAGGATAACCTCCCTGCCCTCTCATTGTTGTGACTATTTCTTTTTTCTGGAACAGCTTCATATCCAGTTGATGAAATTATAGAATGTAAGAGTCCATGTAAGAGACTACAAAGGATTATGGTCTGAAAAGAATTCTAAACAGGCGTTTCTATTGTGTTCAGTCTGTAGGAATTGTGAGGAGACTAAATCAAATTTAATACAACCAGAGGACAGTTAACAGTATGCTAAAGGTTCAACCACATCACTGGGATGGTTTCTAATGAAGCAAAACACACTAGGAGGTCAGTCAGTGGAGCAGGAGAAAGCTCTGATAAGTGTGAGTTGAGAAAGAAATGGAGAAATATTCCAGCTCTGGAAAGGGAATGATCCCTTCCCCTCCTCTTTCCCATCAGCCAGCATCTGAGGGGCAGCCACAAGAAGCCCAGCAGAGCAATATATCCAGTGGATGCATGGCACCTGAGAAGAGGAGGGAAGGGCCACTGGAGCCCTACAGTATGAGGGTTATGAGTTACATTGGTCATATGTATTCCCTAGATGTGTGGTTGTTTTCTAGTGTATCCTAGGTGTGTGCTCACTGTTTCCATTGATCCTATGAGTATTGGTGGGAGAAGAGATACCGGGCTCATATAGGCATGTTTTATAGCCATGATTCTTACAGTGCTATCTCAAGAAAGGTCTTTGCAACTGACCCAACCATTCTTGAGGACAATTTGGAATCATGTCCAAAGGGCATTAAAAGAATGTACACTCTTTGGTCCCATAATGCCACTCCTGGGTCTGTATCCCAAAGAGATAAAAAATGGGAAAGGACCTATTGGCACAAATATTTATAGCTGTTCTTTTTTGGTTGCAAAGAATTGGAAATTAAAGAGATGTCCCTCAATTGGGGAATGGCGGAACAAATCATGGTAATGAAATACTATTGTGCTAAAAGGAATGATGAGCAGAAATGCTTCAGAAGGAGCTGGAAAGACTGATTGGAGGATCCAGCTCAGAGTGTTTGCTAAAGGTTTGGTATTGGTATGGCAGGAGGTGGCTAGGAGAGGGTTCCATGCTTGACCTTGTGTGGGGGACACTTTTATTAATGACTTGGACACAAACATAGATGGTGGGCTAGTCAGACTTGCCAATGACCCAGAGCTGAGAGCGACAGCTAACATGGTGGATGACAGAGCTAGGATCCAAAAGATTCTAACAGGCTGGAGCATTGGGCAGAATCTGCCTACCTCGGTGAAATTCAAGAGAGACAAAGGTAAAGTGGTCAATTTGTTTATGGAAAATTGACTTTTTAAGTAATGGGAGAGTTATGAGTAATTAGCTATCACTTGAGCTGAAAAGAAAATCTGGAGGCTTGTGTGGTCAGCAAGTTTAATATGAGTCAGCCAGGTCAAGTAAATTGTGGCTAGTTGATAGGGCTGGCCTATAAGAGAAACAAAAAAATACCCTCATTCCCTGGGTTTCAGTCCCATCATCTACATCTATGGACTTGCTCTAGGAAACCCTCTCTAAGACTAGAATTTGCAGGGGAAGTGCTGATTTGTGTTGGTGGAAGGAGTTTTTTCACCTGGGATTTCCCAACACAAAAAGAATCTCAAGTCCTGTCCCAATTCCCTGTCCCAGAGATCTCTTTGAAGAATGGCTGGTGGATTTCTCCTTTGCCTTCTGTAGCCCCAGCAGTGAGCCCTAGTAGGACTCTTGGCAAAGGCTCTTTTCTGACAATCAGGGACTGATTTCTACATTGAAACAAAGCTGATGCCCAGAAACCTACTGTGGGTATCCCTGTGTGGCCTTTTCCTCCAGAAGCTTACAAAGATTAAAATGAAACTCGTCCAGAAACTGCCAGTGGTTCAGAAAGAATTTATTACTCTTTGGTGACTGCAGGGTGGATTGTCCCAAAGGACCAAGGCTAGAGATCACATTTTGTTTGCAGACATTTTGTGCAGTAAAAAACAATCTCCTAACATACACACGTTCTGCCTCTCTCTCTGCCTCTCTCTGTCTCTCTCTGTCCCTTCTCTCTCTCCCCTACCCTACATCACCTCGTAATTTCTATTCTTTTTCAAAATTTTAAGTGCCTTTAAGGAGTGCCTCTTTGGAGCTGTCATTTGGGTGTTTTAAGAATCTCCTTTATTTTTCTTTCCCTCATAAAGCTTATCTCTGAACAGTGAGATTCATCTACAGTTCAGGTGTCACCTCCACTAGGATGCCTTTCCTAATCCAGCCCAGATGTTCCTGCTCAATCACTCTCAAAATGACTTTGGGTTCCCTAGCTTATCTTTTGGGCTTGCCTGGATTGTCTGCAAAAGCAAAGACCCTTTTGTTTTGGTCTTTGCATCTTCCTGGCACAGTAGCTAGAGAGCTGGCCTCAAAGCTGGACTGACTTGGATACCAGTCTTGTTTCTGACTTATGGGCTGTGAGACCTCTGGGCAAGTCACTTAACCTCTTAATGTTCAAGCAGCTCTCTAAGGTGAAACATTGCAGAGCTAGAAAAGTGAGGGGAGTGGTGCTGCCCTGGCAGATTCTCTCTATAGACATTAATGAAATCATGGGTCCAGCCAAAAAAGCCTTTAGCACATTGCTTGGTACATAACAGGTGATTAATAAATGTTTACTGGATTGAATTGAGGGTTCCCCCACCAGCTCTCACCCTGACACCCCCAACCTCTCCTCATCCCTTTGGTCACGGTCCTAAAGTTTCTGAAGCTCTCATCTTCTTGCACTTTCTCAGTCTCTGTCCCATAGCAGATCCTGGCCCAGGTCAGGAGCAACCCAGATCCAGGTCATCTTTGGTGGCTGGAAGCAGAGCCATTTCTCTTCCCATTCAATGTATACAAGCCTATGGAGAAAGGAGGCGACTGCTTTCAGAATAAGAATCTGGGGCAAGTGTGTTTGGATAACAGCGTTCCATCCTCTGAAGGCAAGCTTTTGCTTGTTTTAGTCTTTTTCCCCTACAGAACCATTGTTATATGAACATAGGATTTAGAGCCCAGATACCTTGAAATAATCTCATTTTTGATGACTAATTCTCAGAGCAGAGAAGTGATTTATTCAAGGTCACAAATATTAAATAACAGCTCTGGAATCAAAACCCAGGTCTTTTGACCTCAATGTTCTTTCTCCTATAGTCCAGTGGTTAGATTATATTAGTACAATACCTACATTAGAAATGCATTATGGGATTTTTTTTTGTCTTTACCCCAACCTGTGACTTCATTGGTATGGGGAACTCAGGAAACCCCTTCTACCAGTGCAGATCAGCACCTTCTCTGCAACATGAAGTCAGAGAGAGTAGCCTGGGGTCATGCTAAAATGTGTCAGAAGTGGGACCCAAACCCCAATTGTTTTGGCTTCCACATTAGCCCTATGTTATAGCTGGTCAAAGGACCTGTCCCCCCATGGCAACATCATTTCCATGGGAACGTGTGTTTTCACTTCCAAAAGGAGTACCAAACTATGGAACCTGGCAAACGCTCTGGCTTTCATGTTGAGTTCTTGGTCCATCGTAACAAAGATAAGAAGTTTCCCTAGATGCCAAACTCAGCCCTAGTCAACAGAGCCCCAAATGATGCCAATTGAGGCTACCTCAAGAAAGAGGCATTATCTAGAATGAGATGAGCAACTGTGCTATTTTCATTGGTTAATGGTCAGATCACAATTGTTAAAATGTTTGGTTGTGAGCTCAGTATTTTAGAAAGGACAGAGATACCTTCATGAATGCTGGGAGAGAGCAACTAGGAGGGTGAGAGTACTGGAGATCATGCCAAGCAGGAACTGGAATGTTGAATTTGGAGAAGAGATGGAAACAAACATTCATTAAACATCTGCTATATGCCAGATACTGTGTTAAGAACAAATATTATCTCATTAGATCTTTACAACCCTAGGAAGTAAGTTCTATTGTTATATCCATTTTAATACTGGGGAAACTGAGGCATACATAAGTTGAGTGACTTGACCAGGATCATGAAACTAATAAGTATCTGAGACTAGAATTAAACTCAGGCTTTCCTGGACCAGCTCTGAATCAAATAGCTACCTGGGTGGATTTTGTCTTGCTTCTAGTTTTCTAATCATCAGAACCATCCCAAGAATGGACCTAGCTATCTTGGAAGGCAATAATAGGCCTATAGTTCAAAGAGAAGGACTGTTCTAAACCCCTTCCCTTTACAAATTAGGAGCCTGAGGCCCCATAAAATGAAGTAACTTCTCCTAGATTACATGAAACCTGATCTTCAGAACCATATTCCTTCCACTCCTCCAGGTACAACTTATACAGAAGGTCTTCAAGCAAAGATGGGGGTGGGGGGCAATGTGTCAGGGGATTCTGGTTGAGGTCTGGGTTAAAGCTGATGCTGCTGGGGCCCCTTTAAGGCTGCATTCTGGGATGCCAATTTTGCCATCATCCCAGTTTTCTTTCAAGAGCTAATCTACACTTCTTTGGCAGTGGCCTTTCAAATGCTAATCAAAATGATTTAAAAAAAAAAAAGAAAAAGAAAGTGAACCTTGATTGTGTTTGCTTTAAAAAAAATTCCATTTCCCTCCTCCTTTTACTGGGGAGCTCTTGAATAATTTTAACAGGTAAACAAATAGCTTCCACAGAGAGGAGCTTGGTATGCAAAGAGATGGTTTTAAAAAATGAAGCCTGCTTTCTGAATCCCAGAAGAGCAGATAAGAGCCCACAAAGAACACCAAAGGAGGAAAGGAAAGAAAGGGAAATCCTGTGGCCAAGATGAAGTGGAGTATCTGGATGTTTGCTTTGTTAGGTTATGGGTAGATGGGGAGCAGAGGCAACATCTGCTTCCACCTGGCAGTTGTTATTACTATTGGGTTATCGTTTGTTATTATTCCTTGGATATGCAGCAGATACTTTCTCCTGCTTCCTCCATCCTTTTCCACCCCAATTTTGGATCACAATTGATTCAATGCCTTCTCGTCATGTTTAACTATTGTTTCTGTCCTCAGTTTTAATCCTACCTTTGACATTTGCAATCTGTGTGACTTTGGATGAGTCACATGGCTTTCTTAAGCTATGGTTTCCTCATCTTGTAAAGGGAGCCACCACCCAGAAGTCCTTGCCTTTATCACCTCACACCTGCACTATTGAAATAGTCAATTGGTTGGTCCCCCTGACTCTAGTCTCCCCCCCCCCCCCCCCCAGGCTACTCATTTGCCAAAGTGATTTTCCTCAAGGCCAGATTGACCTTGCCACTTCCCTTCTCAATAAACTACTGGGCCTCTCAATCCAAAGAGAAACTCCTCTGTTTGCCATTTAAAGCCCTTTACAACCAGGTCTCACCCTGTCTTTCCAGCTCACCTACCTGTGGCTCTTCTCTATACACTCCATAGCCCAGCATCCCTGACTCTTCTTGCCATTTCTCACATACATGATTTCCTATCCCATCTCTGGGCATCTTCACTAGACTGTCCCACATTCCTGGGGTGCTCTCTCCTTCCACCTTTGTCTCCTGATTTCACTGGCTTTTTTCAGGACTCAGCTTAAATCCATTCCCTCTAACTCTGAATGCCTTCCCTTTGAGATGACCTTCCATCTACTCTAGCTGTATATACCTTGTATGTACATAGTTTTTTTTGGCAAGTTTTCTTCTTCATTAGAATGTAAACTCCTCAAAGTTTGTTCTTGGTGTTGTTTCGTAATTCTCTTGTTAGCTTTCTTTCCATCCTCAGTGCTTAGCACATATCATGGCATATAGTAGGTGCTTAATAAATGCTTTTTGATTGACCAAGTCAAGTGGATTGGCTGTCCTCTGAGGACCCATCAAACCCTTTATCTATGATCTTGTGATCCTTCTAGAAACCCTCCAGATGTAAGGAGTATCTTTTCATTTTGTGGGTCCAAATAGAATATTGGCACTGCAGATCTATTATCTCTCGTTCTTGCTACATGACCAGTCTACTTCTTTTTACTGGTCATATATAGGCAATTGAGTTGTGATCATTCCCATTCTTCATTCTCTTTCTCATCTTTAATCTCTCATTCTCATCATTCCTTCTTCTCTAATTATAAAATACTCAGTTCTTTCTTATCTTAAAAAAAACCAAACTTTCCTTTTGGTTGATTTAGGGGAGGGGTGGACTTTAGCATCAAATATCTCCAGTAAGGTTTTCCTTGTCTAAGACATGAATATCTGAGATGTCTACAAATAACAGAAAAATGAAATCAACACCCATTCTCTAATAAATCAATATTTAAAGGATATTAACAACTAGATCTCAAAATAAAAATTACAAACCGTTAGCAACAATATCAAGTTTTGTTCTAAATAACTAATATGAAGAATGTAATTCAAAAGAATTCTGATGTTTTACTCAGCAAATTGATGACAATGACCAAAGATGGGAATTTATCAGTGTTGAAGAAGTTATGGAAAGTCAAGTGCACTAATGCATTATTAGTGGAGCTGTTAACCAATTGGATGATTGTGGAAAGCATTTAGAATTATTCTTTAAAAAGTTACTAAAATATCCATAATCCTTGATCCAAAGATCTCACATCTGGGCATTGACCCAGAGGAAATGAATGATAAAAAGAAACATTCTATATATTTATACTGGCACTTTTTTAGTAGCAAAAAAGCTAAAACAAAGTAGAAGCCCATGGGGAATGGCTAAAGAAATTGTAGTATGTGAATATAATGGGATATTACCGATAAATATGAAGGATTCAGAGAATCCATCCTTCCTATTGGGAATAATAGGAAGACTTCATAATGGGAAGATTTATATGACTGAAATTGTATTGACCAAATTTGTCTCCCCCCACATAAAGATATGAGAGTACACTTACCTCCTTTTTTTTGCAGGGTATGGATTACTACAGATAATTTTGGATGTGGTTAATATATTGGTTAGTCTTGCTGAATTGTTTTTGTTATAAAAGATGGCCTCCTTTTTAGGGGAGAAATATATTGGAAATGTTGGTGATGTAAAAACAAAGGGTATCCAATGTAATTTTAAGTAAGTAAATAGAGAGGCTTCCCTTAATCTCTCTAGTTATTGTCTTATATCTTTCCTTTTTCTGCTA
Organism: Monodelphis domestica; assembly: GCF_027887165.1. Lineage (NCBI taxonomy): Eukaryota > Metazoa > Chordata > Mammalia > Didelphimorphia > Didelphidae > Monodelphis > Monodelphis domestica. Next base: position 20,612,000 of record NC_077227.1, on the reverse strand, counting down.
ACTTTCTGGAAAAAGTGGACTTTATCTGCTGTCCATTCCCACTCCTCCTCTACCCGATTCACTCTTCAAATTCTTGTAGACTGACTTCAAATACTCCAAATATACTCCACAGTCACTGATGACATCCTCATGTCCAACACCAAAGGCCTCTTCTCAGCCCTCATACTCCTAGATCTTTCATATTAACTATTGACCATTCAAAAAACTATTCAAAGCCACTACTGACCACCCCCTTTTCCTGGATGTTCATACCTCTGTTGGCTTCTGAAACAGTTAATATCTTAGCTCTGCTCTCTGTTTCACTGGTTTTTCTTTCTCCTGAGAGCCTCAAAATATGAGCAACCCTCAGAGCTCTGGCTTCTTCATCACAGGCACCCTCTTCCTTGGCAAACTCAGACATTCTGAGGGCTTCAGCTATCACTTCCTTGTAGGAGGTGACTCCTAAATCAATGATTTCCAACTTCTTCCTCCTCCAGTGGTTCAATCCTGCATTTGCATTGGATAGAATGCCCTATTGGCAGCCCAGATAGTCACCATCAATCAGCAGTCCATAAGCATTTATTTATTCAATGCCCATAATGTCAATTAACTTGTGAAAAAAAATTCAGAGGGACTTGTGAAAAAAGAATGTATCCACATCCAGAGAACGAACTGAGGGAGCCAAAATGCAGAAGAAAAGCTACTGCTTGATCACATGGGTCGATGGGGATATGACTGGAGATGTTGACTCTAAATGATCACCCTAATGCAAATATCAATGCTATAGAAATGGGTCTTGATCAATGACACATGTAAAACCCAGTGGAATTGCGCATCAGCTACCAGGGTGGGGGGAGGTGAGGGAAAGAACATGAATCATGTAACCATGGAAAAATATTCTAAATTAATTAATTAAATAAAAATCTCCAAAAATAAATCAAAGTGTATTAGTATGTCTGTCTTTCCACAATATCTCCAACATTGACTATTTCCATCTTTTGTTATTTTTGCCAATATTCTTCCTTCCCTCAAGATGCTCACACTTAGTAGGCGTGACATGGATGCCATCCATTAGACCATAATCTCCTCAGGAGCAAGAATTAAAAAAATGCATATCCTTTATCATAGTGCCTGGCACGTAGCAAGTGCTTAATCAATATTTATTGACTTGATGATCTGGCAAAGGAGCCTAAGAAGGAGGAGAACCAGGAGAAAACTGACCCAAAACTCTAGGGAAGAAAGAATATCCAAGAAAAGAAGGAGAACACCATCAGAGATTCCAGAGAGGTCAAGAAAGATGAAGATTGAGAAAAGGGTGTTGGATTTGTCAAGTAAAAGACCTCTGGGAACTTTGAAGAGAGCACTTTCATTTGAATGGTGAGTCAAGAAACCTGACTGCTGAGGGTTTCAAAGAAAGTTAGAGGAAAGAATGCAGAAACACCAATTGTAGAAGGTTTTCTCAAGGAGGTTAGCCATGAAAGAGAAGAGACATATCAGGACAATAGTTTTTGGACACAGTTTGATCAAGTGATCGTTATTTCTATTTAATAATAATGAAGAAGAGGAGGAGAAAGTAGAAGGAGGAAGAGGAGGAGGAGGAGGAGGTGGAGGATGAAGAGGAGGAGGAGGAGGAGGAGGAGGAGGAGGAGGAGGAGGAGGAGGAGGAGGACGAGGAGGAGGAGGAGGAGGAGGAAGAGGAGGGGGAATGAAGGGAGGAAGAAAGCTATTATTTATATAACATTTTTAGGTTTACAAAGCACTTTACATATTATCTAATTTGATCCTCACAACAACCCTGGGAATTATTCTGCCCATTTTATAGATAAGAAACCAAGGCCGAGGTAAGTTAAATGACTTTCCCAGAGTCACACAGCGAGTATCCGAGGCAAGATTTGAACTCAAGCCTTCCAGACCATGACCAACACTCTCCCCTTTGAGCTGCTTCTCTCTCCCTCACCTCCAGATAAAGTTACTCTGATTTTTGGTGTTTTCCAATCCAAGATTTGCTACTGAAGAGTAAGCACTACTCAGGGGAAGTCAAAAAGAAACACAAAGGTCAAAAGAGAACCTGAGATCATTTGTCACAGACTTAACCATGAATCTGCATTATGCTCTCTTACTGACTGGAAAAAGAGGACTTCAAACAAATAAAAATAATAATAATTATTATTATTATTTGAAGAGATTAAATAGTTCAGTATTGGTTTAAGCTAAATTGGGAGCATTTTAATCTGATTTAAATAGTTTTAAAATATTAAAAACAAAACAATAGCAATGAATTAAGAGAAGTACATTTTTTATAGGATTATTTGCTTGGCAGATCAAGGGAATGCTCTGTGTATATGGAGAGGGAGAGAGAGAGAGAGAGAGAGAGAGAAGCACTATATAGGGACTAAAGAGTTAACATTTATTATAAATAAAAATTTCCTTACTTTGAACTATCTTTTACTGTCCATTCATTCCATAATGGTTTATTTAGCACTCAACAGGGATAAGGTTCTTTGCTGGGAATGTCATAGCTTATTCATTTAAATTGTGTCTGACTCCTCTTGACCCCTTTTGGAGTTTTCTTGACAGTGGTTTGCTGTTTCCTTCTCTAGATTATTTTACAGATGAGGAAACTGAGGCAACCAGGGGTAAGTGACTGACCCAGAAACAGTTGAGGTTTTCTTGACAAAGATACTAGAGTGGTTTGCCTTTTCCTTCTCTAGCTAATTTTATAGATGAGGAAACTGAAGCAAACAGGATGAAGTGACTTGCCCAGGGTCACATAGCTAGTATGTGTCTGTATCAAAATTTGAACTCAGGTCTTTCCAACTCCAGACCCAGCACTCTACTCACTGCACCATTTAGCTGTCCTCATGGTGGGAAAACAGCAGTGGGAAATGACCTCATCCTTGTCCTTCAGGATTGTATGAATGAAAATGAAAAAGTGAGGAGGTTACATCATGGGCACAAGACAATATAAACATGATAGTGAACATGGAAAGTCCTAGACCAAGTGACCTAAGCTAATAATAATGGCTCTACAGTGCCTACTATCTCCCAGATGTGGTGCTAAACACTTTAAAAATAATACCTCATTTGATCTTTATAAGAATCCTGAGAGGTCAGGCTTATTCTCACTCCCATTTTGCAGTTGAGGAAACTGAGGCAGACAGAGATTAAGTTATCTGAGGCAGGATTTGAACTCAGGTTTTCTGGACTCCGGGCTCATGGCTTTGTCCACTGTGTTGCCTAGGTACTGTATTCTTGTGTGTATATAGCTGCCTCTTGCCACCTAGGATGAGTTGAGAAGAGAGAGATAGATGCCACATTGGCCAGTCAGGGAAGGCTTTATGGGGGAAATGGTACCTCAGCTGAGCCTTGAAGCAAGAGGATCCCATGAGTCAGGGAGGAAGAAGACTTGCTTATGAGAAGGCTTTTAACTTCGTTTTCAAAAACTCAGTGGAGCTTCTGTGGGTCTCCCTTCCCCCAGCCTAGTCCAGAGAGACATTTTCAGAGACTGTCCCCTATCATCTCTGCCTCTCAGCATCCGTCAAGTTTGAGCAAAAATCTCAGCATTTATGAAAAGCCCTTTCCAGCCCTCCCTAGTTCCAGTGCCTCATTTCTATTTCATCCTGTAAAGTTTGTACCCAGCTGTTGGCATGTTGTCTCTCCCATGAGACTGTGAGGTCCTTGAGCGCAGGGATTCTTCCTTCTCTTCCTTTGCATCCCCAGCACTTGACTTGGCACAGAGCAGATGCCTAATAAATGTTTCCTGACTGACATTGGCTTGTAGCTCCCATGTTCTTCCACTGGGTGTCAGGATTGAGCTCTGTATCCCACAATGGGTCTGGCTCCTTCTGTCTAATGCAATTTATTTTTCAAAAAGTCAATTTGGGAGTCTCGGTAGCATCCAGCCAATGGCTTGGAGGATGGGAGGGCGGCTTGCCTGTGACATCTGTCACCCCTGCTGCTCACCTCATGGGCTGATTTGCCTGCTACTGTCTCAGATGTGATTTTGGCTTGTTTTATTGGTCCTTAACTCCTTCATTCCATTACGATGCTTTCTCAGCTTTGGGATCTCTGGGAATGTCTTCACGGGATGGGGACAGTGGAATGTTGTTTACTCTGCCTGGCCAGATGGACTCCTAAACAATGGGGATTGGCAGAGGCGGCAGGGCCTCAACAAAAAGGAGGGAGATCTCCTTCCTTTACTTTAGGCAAAAGAAGGGTCTGCTCACCAGGGGAAGGGATCTGGGAGATTGGGAAGCCAGGAAGGAACTGGAATTCCAGCAGAGCTCCAGGTGGAGTGCTGTCTTCGAGGCACAATGGGGAAGGAGCTGTCATTCTATGCTTCTTGTCAGTACACAACTAGGGATGGAGCACGGGATTCAGAACTCTGCAGCAGAGGACTGGTGGGAAATGAAGCACTCCAATTTTCCTTTCTAAGGGTTGATGCTCTACCCAGGAGGCTCTCTGACACATGGCCTTTTCAGGAGAAAGCACTGAACGGTCATCTCAGAGCAAGAGAGGCTCCCTCAGGATGGGAGGCAAGTCCTGGCTCTCTGCTGAAGTCTGGGGCAGAATCAAGCTCATATATATATTTATTCATTTATTTATATATGTATGTATCATACATGCATGTATATATCACATATAGGACATATGTGTATATATCTATATATAGGTATGTGTCATATATGTGTATATGTCACCTGTATGTATATATGTATCATATGTATACATCATCGATATATAGGTATGTATCATATATGTGTGTGTCACCTATATGTATATATGTATCATGTGTATATATCATCAATATATAGGTATGTATCATACGTGTGTATATATCACCTATATATAGGTATGTATCATAAATGTGTATATATGTCACTTATATGTATATATGTATCATATGTATACATCATTGATATATAGGTATGTATCATATATGTGTATGTGTCACCTATATATAGGTATGTATAACATATGTGTATATGTCACCTGTATGTATATATGTATCATGTTATACATCATCAATATATAGGTATGTATCATATATGTGTACATGTCACCTATATATAGGTATGTATAACATATGTGTATATGTAACCTATATGTATATGTGTATCATGTGTATATACATCATCAATATATAGGTATGTATCATATATGTGTATATGTCACCTATATGTATATATGTATCATATGTATACATCATTGATATATAGGTATGTGTCATATATGTGCACATGTCACCTATATATAGGTATGGATCATAAATGTGTATATGTCACCTGTATGTATACATGTATCATATGTATATATCATTGATATATAGGTATGTGTCATATATGTGCATGTCACCTATATGTATATATGTATCATATGTATATGCCATCGATATATAGGTATATATCATATGTGTGTATATATCATCTATATATAGGTATGTATCATGTATACATATATCACCTATATATGTATATGTGTGTATGTATATATATATGAAAGAAAGATATATATATATATAAAGATGTATATATATATATATATGAAAGAAAGAACACAATTCCTTGGTTGTACAGGCATTACCAAGTTGAGTTCTTTCTTTCTTCTTTGTGGCACTGACCTTGCTACCAACTGTGCCTCCATTTTCTTACCTGTATAAGGGGGGGGGGCTGGAGCAGGTAGCCTCTGAGGTCCCTTCCAACACGAGACTGATGATTCTATGACTGTAACCCAGGGGGGTAATAAGACAGTTTTCTGGGAAATAGCTGAATCCTCCTGAGAATTTCTGGGCTATCTGGGTATGTTCCTAGAAGTCACGACGGGGACTGGGAAATGCCATCTTACATTTCGTTCTAACCGTCTTTGGAGCCAAAGTCCAGAATTGGAAGCTGGCCACTTGCAGAGGAATGCCCTCTCCTGGAAGTCGGGTGATCTCGATGAATCAAAACTGATGATATGTGATGACCGGGACACTCAGACTAAGGCTGGAAGAAGTCAAAGCTGCCCCCTGCACATTTAGCAATGTCCTTCCTAAAGAACCGAGTCATCAAATGCACTTCTCCAAGGTCACAGAGCTAAAGCTGAATTCCTCCTTTGTTCTAAACACTTTGGTTCTCTTCATGTAGAACTGAAGGGGACCTTAGCAGCCCTTAGCCATCTTCCTCCTCATTTTACAGATGGAGAAACAGAGACCCAAAGAGATTCAATTACTTACCCAAAGACCCACAGATAGTAGAAGCAGAATAACTTTGAATCAGTGCATTGAATGCCAGATCTGGAGTTGGGAAGACTTGAGTTCAAATCTAGCCTCAGAAACTTACTAGGTGCATGACCCTGGACAAATCATTTGACCCTGCCTGCCTCAGTTTCCTCATATTTAAGATGAGCTTGAGGGGGAAACAGCAAACCACTCCAGTATCTTTGCCAAGAAAACCTCAAATGAGGTCACAAAGAATTGGACAGAGATGGAACAATAGGAAAACTTGAAATCCCTCTGTCTCTTCTGAGAGTTATACAGACTATTACAGGTCTGGTATTTGTTACTAATTCAGTGACTTTGTATTAGATTTTAAATTCTCACAATTATTTAATATCTTTAATTACACATTGTATTCATTAACCCCTCCCCCCCAAAATCATTAAGGTTCTCTGGGGGGTATAAGTCCTGGACCCTTTCCTCTTGTCAAGTAGAGGAGATAGAATGCATACTCAAATTACTAAAGTGTTACTGGCCCTTCTAGAGGAGGGCCCCCAAGGACAAGAGAGAGCCTCACTACATGGCAAGGCATTCTGTGTTGGGATCTGCATTGTTGGAGGAAGAAGCCACATGGATGAGATTATAGATCAAAGGAAATTATTGTCCCTATATTAGAGACGAGGAAACCGAGTCTTAAAGAGGTCAAATGACTTATCCAAGGTCATAGACCTAGTAAATACTAGGAATTAGAATTAGAACACATGTCTTCTCACTCTCCATTAGGGGAGCTCTCTACCAATGGCAAATTTCATTTGAGACAACAATGTTTCTTGGTTAATTTTTTACATTCAAAGATATTTTATTTTTCCAGTGACATGTAATAACAATTATGTTATTACATATGTTTTCTGAAATAAGATCCAAATTGTCTCCCTCCCTCCCTTCCGTCCCCCCTCTTGGAGATGGTAAACAATTTGATCTGGATTATATGTGTATTATCATGCAACACATACTTCCAGATTCATCCTTGTTGTAAGAGAAGACTCGTCTCAAATCTTGGTCAGTTTCTGATGGACACTATGAAATACTTGGGAATGGAGGCATGAATAGGCTGGTTTTGTCCCCCTCTGGCTGATGGCTTTAGATACTCTTGGATCTAAGGGAAGTGGTCAGCAGTGATGTCAGCTGTTTTAGATTTCCTGGCTGCTCCCTTCTCCCACCCTAACATGGGGAGCTCAGGTGCCGGGAGGAGTTGAGAGGTGGGTTCTTGACTTTCTGCCAAGCTGAGCTGCTGCACTTCTAAACATGATGAAGCACCAAACTAAGCAATGTAATGATCCAAGGCTTAATGGAAAATGAGAGAACCATGGGGGGAAATGGGGACTGCGCTGGCTAATGGGCTCAAATCAAAGGAAAAGCTAGTCTACAGGAAGGAGCCAAGACTTTAAGAGAAACAGTCAAATGGCCACACTTTATCACATAGGCTCTGCTTGAGAAGCATCCTGTCATGTAGGCCACTGAGCATGGGCCAAGGATTTCCTCCAGCGATTTTCTGTTGCTTAAATAGACACCTTGGTGGGATTTAGTCTGGGGGGTCCCTGCCTGGTGGTCATAATGGCCCATAGTCTTAATCCAGAGGTGGAAGTATCACTTTCTAAGACAGAGGATTTAGAATTGAGAGGAAATTGAGATTTTTATTTTAGATTTAGATCATCAAATGCAGCTCCTTCAGTTTTATAAACTGAGGCACAAGAAGGGCAAGTCATTTGGTCAAGGTCACATACTTCTGAAATGTAGAACTTTCTATTGGAGTAATCATGCTTTCATTATTTTCCAAGTATACAGAATTATTAGAACAAGGCAAACAGTACTGTCTACAAGATAAGGCTCAAGATACCTTAATGAATAGGTGAGCATGATATGTAATTAGCATATCGATTGTTCAGAACCAGAGTATCTGCCATCAGAATCTCCACCCAACCATTAAGTTATTAAATCCTGAAGAGACGAAAGAGATTACTGAGTCATTCTGTTCCCTGGAAGCTTAAAGAAAATCAGAAATTCTCTTCCTCTCTAAATCAAGGGAGGAGAAAGTCCCAGTGTCCTCTCTCCTGGATCAAAAACCTTCTTGGTATATTGAGTCCACGTTTTGATGGTAAAATGAACAAGAAGCTGGAAAATAAGAATGGAGAAAGGCTCTGAGACCATGCCATATGAGGCTCAGATGGAGGACTAGAGATGTTTAGCTTCGAGAAATGAAGACTGTTGGAAGAAAGGGAAAAAACAAAATGGCCTTCTTCAACTTGAAGGAGTATCTTATGGAAGATGGGGGGTAGGCTTGTTCCAGTTGGGTCCAAAGGACAAGATAGATGCAGTGGGTGGAAGTTGGTTGAATATCGGGAGCAACTTCCAAATAATGAAAGTTCTCTTGAAATGAAATGGGCTTGGAGGAAGCTAGGTGGCTTAGTGGATAGAGAGCCAGGGATGGAGATGTTCAAATCTGACCTTAGATAGCTATGAGGCAAGTCCCTTAACCCCCATTGCCTCACCCTAGTCTACACCACTCTTTTGTTTTGGAAGCAATAAGCAGTATTGATTCTAAGATGCAAGGTAATAGCTAAGTAGAAATCAATGAAATGCGCTACTTTGGCAATTAGAGGGTTCTCCACTCACTGAAGATCTTTGAGTGAAAGTTAGTTATATGATCACCTATTGGGAAAGTTGCAGAGAGGACTCTTAGTCAGACATGATTTGGACTGGTATACATGTTGGTAGATGTTGAGGATTGTTTTTGTTTTGTTTTTTCAGGGAGACTAGATTAATAACTACTGAGATTTCCTCCAACACACCTATGGTACTTCCTTTCCTTTAGATGCCCACAAACTGGTCCCTCAACACCCTCACAATTATATCACCTCCAGAATGGATCTATATATGTTGGATCCAATGGAGATACTTTTCCTTTCTTTTTTTTCCTTTAGGATTATTTCTACTTCCTCTCTTGATGCTTCAGAGACTGGGATATTAAGGTCCAAAGAGGATGCTCCCATTACCCGTGATAGACAAAAGTTGGATGGAATAAATTTTTCAGTTCTTTTCTATTTTCTTCCATTTGTAATCTCTTTTATGTTTTTATCCTTGAATATCTTTAGGATAACTTTACTTAGCTGGACATCTTTCCAGCCTCTCTTTACACTGGTTTTACCCTGACTTGGTGCTTTCTGCTTTATGAGAAAATGCGTGTCCCAAAAGTCAGAATGCATTTTGAAGCTTCAATTGTTCTATTAGCCTTAAGTCATACTAAGAGTTTTGGCACACTCTGAGCTACACATAGTCATTCATCATTTCTCTTCATAAGATTTTAAAGATGTTTATATTCCAAGCTAGAGTTGCTTCTTGGCATCCATCCGTTTCCATTTAGCAAGTCAGTCAGATGTTTGCATTTTCTAGCTTCCTTTGGTCTCCTTGTTGTAGCAATTAATTTACATTGTTATCATTTCTATATGAAATTATTCTAGTTAGTAGCAATATAATTTTGGTTGTTCATTTCCGAGGTTTGATTTTCAATAGCTTGTTTTAATAATTCTGTTATTTATTTATTTATTTATTTATTTGCTTTTTGAGAGACCAGCTGTCCCTATTTCCCCCATACTGGAAGTACAGCAGTGGTTCTTGAGTCCAACCCTACTGCTGATTGTCACAGAAACTTTGATCCGCTCCATTTCTGAACTGAGCCAGTTTGCCCCTCCTTAGGTAGTATGGTGGTCCCAGGCTCCCGAGGGTTCATCAAATGGGTGCCAGAAAGGGCAGTATCTTGACTGGTTTTAGCCTGATGGCAGCTCAGAATGCTTGAACTCAAGCCAATCTCTTGGCTCAACCTTCCCCAGGAGTAAGGATTCCATGTGTTAAATTAATTAAATCCTAATTATTTGCCATATGTTTTCTATACAATTCTTTTTATGCATGTTACAGATTCTGATTGCTTTTAGGAAATTGTAAAGTATTTTTACTTTTACTCTTAAAACGCAGCCTTCAAAAACAAATATTTTACTGATGTTACGGCACAACGGTGAAATTTGGAACACCACCACCTTTGTAGAACTAGGGATGAACATCATGGAGGAAAGGTACATGATGGATGTAAACAGGCTGTATCATAGTAACGTTGAGAAAGAAGAGGTGCTAAGGGTGTCACCAAGGAATATAATAGGGAGAACCATGGTATCCTCATTGCCTTGAGATACAATGAGAATACCTCCCAGAACATTAGGTAGAGAGATCTTCTGGGGGACTTTGTGGGACAGGAATGAGAGCTGAACAGGGTAGGATGGACTGAAAGGGTTGAGTAATGATCTGCCTCAATGGAGGGACTCCCACTGATGAAATCATAGATCCATTTTTATTTGGTTCATTGATGAAACCACAAATCTAAATTTGAGTATTTTCTTTAGTTAATCAGTTCTAAGATATTTATTAAGCACCCATCATATACAGGGAACCATGCTAGACACTTTCAGTATGAAAATTAGAGAGGCAATATGGTAGATCATGAAGAGTATGCTAGGCTTGCAATCAGTTGCTTAAATGCTGCTTTTAATAGTTACTAGTTGTTTGACATTAGGAAAGTTATTTAACCCCTATAAGCTTCTGTTTCTTCATTGATACAATGACTATAATTTTGAGAATTAAATGGGAGGAGGTGTTATTTGTAAAACACTTTGAAAACCTTAAAATGCTAAAGAAACATGAGCTATTACTATTATTGTTGTTGTTGTTGTTGTTGCTATGCACATCTCTCACTCTTAAAGGAAGTCATAGTTTAGTAACAGGCCTCAAATTCTTGACCAGCAGCCATTTCCAATATTTGCAAGGTTTGAATTAATCTCTCTCCTCCTAAAATGATTTCTCTGGAATATGGTTAATAAAGTGTAAAGATCTGTAAATGGTATCCAACAGCGAAGTTATCACCACTGAACACAGTGATGCTACCAGCTATACAGGATGTTTTTTTTCATTTTAAAGCCAGTGACCAAAAGACATGGTTACTATAAATAAAAAAGAAATTCCTCCCCCCAATAGCAGGCAGAATTGGCTTCCATATCTGTTAGGAGATGAAAATTCCATTTGCCGTGAAATGGCCTTTATAGATTTCTGTCACATCTACAACCTACAAGCCTGAAGTTTGCAAATTGCACAAGGCCTTTGAGGAGATTTTGTGTGATTCAGTGTTAGGAATTAAAACTAACTTGACCTTGAATTATTTTTGAGGACTTCCTGCTATCACTGGGAGTGTGAAACGTCTTGAAACAAGGAATAGCAATTACTCTTCAAGAGAAATGCTCAAGGTCCCACAGAAAGCAAATGGGATCAAAGCAAAAACCCACTTGCTTCCTGTGGGACATTGAGCAAGACTTCTTCTTCTTTTTTTTTTTTTTGAGGTCTCTCCTCTTCTATAAGATGAGAGGATTAAATTAAAGGATATTTAAAGTCCAACTCAAATCCTTTAGTCCAGAAAGATGCCCAGAAATTGGATAGTAAGCTAGTGAGGCTACCTTCAAAAAAGGTTTCAGCTTAGAACTGGACTGTTTAACTTGGAGGAGACTTTGGATGTCCATGACAGCTTCCTTCAACTATCAGGAGGACTGTTTTGTGGAAGAAGAGTACCATTGCTAATTCCTCTTGAGTCCAGAGGACAGACCATCAATAGGAAGAAGTTATTAGGACACAGATTTAGGCTGAATATAAGGAAAATCTTCCCCAAAATTTGAGCTTTTCCAAAATAGAATGATGAGTTCCCCTTATTTTAATAATTGCAAAAGAGACTGGCTAGGGGGCAGCTGGGTAGCTCAGTGGATGGAGAGCCAGGCCTAGAGACGGGAGGTCCTGGGTTCCAATCTGGCCTCAGACACTTCCCAGCTGTGTGACCCTGGGCAAGTCACTTGACCCCCATTGCCTAGCCCTGACCACTCTTTTGCCTTGGAACCAATACACAGTATTGACTCCAAGATGGAAGGTGAGGGTCTAAAAAAAAAAAAAGAGACTGACTGACCATTTGCCATGCTTGTTGTAAAAGGGATACTTGTGAAGTTATGAGACAGACTAGATAGTCTTTAAGATCCTTCCCAATTCTGAAAATAGCGTGATTCTATAATATTGTTATACATCTATAATCTTATGAATGTGGTCATTCCTTTCATTGATATAGATCACTTCCTATCCTTTCCTTCTGACCACGTGTGATTCATGTCTACATTCTTCCATAGATCTTTGAACAATTTATCTAATCATGCTGGAAAATGTCCACTAAGACTTTTTTTAAGGAGAATCTGACCTTTGGGCAGAGGAGGAGATATAAAACCCTTTGTATCTACAGATTGGAACCTTGTTCACAAATCATTCTTGCTGGTGGCCTCCTTGATGTTGTGCCCTGATCACAGTGACCAGGTCCTTGACTTATTCCATGTGACTAAGTCCACCATCCAAGACAGCTGTTTGGTAGCTGTAGGCCTGGAAGGGATTTTAGAGGTCATCTGTCCATATAGGAAGATCAGAAAGATTAGTTGATTTGCCTAAGACCGCAGAAGTATGTTGGGAGAGTCAGGATTTCAATCCTAATTTCCTGATCCCGAATCTATAATTCTCTCCATGGCACCATAGTGCCTAGACTTGGTACTACTGTTTTGATTCTGAGATTTTTTCCCAATCAGCTGACCCACTCTATGGGATTCTGATGAAGCTTCAGGTGCCTGTTGTCTCTAATCTTGACCACTGAGCTATATCCAGTTCTGATGCCTAGAATGATGCCCAAACTATGTCCTCCCTCTCTATCTACCACTAAATCAACTTCCTAGGCTATGTGGAAGTATTTCCACAAAACTCAGAGAACAGAATATGTGCCTACTATTCCTAAAATCAAGCTTTAAAATATTTAAATAGCATTTGATCAAGTAAAGATGCCAGCCTCCTCTCCTGGAGTTCTCCTTCCAAGTTGACATTGGACTATTAATATTTGAATTCACCTAACTGTGTTATCATGTAGCCCAATCTCTCCATCTTTTCTCCAAGAATAGTATAGGTGAAAAAAAGAGGGAGGGAGAAGGTCATTGAAGTATTAGAAAATGCACAAAGAACAAGAAATTTAAAAAAAAATTACAAACATGCAAGATAGCTTTGTTGAAATTATTATATACATTTCTAAAAAGCCTACTATATGGAATAGAGACATACTGTTTCATATGCAAGCACATTTTTCTGTTCTAATTTATACATGGAGGTAAAAATTTGTCTTGGTGCTTGTTAAGTATAGAATAAAAAAAGTCAAAAAGGAATACTACTTAAAACATTAAGGGGAAAAAAGAATAGTATGATATTAGATGCTATAAGAACCTTTTCTCTCTCCTCCCACCCCTCAATTACGTGTACCTTCACTTCTGAAATTTTCTTCCATCTATTTGGGTATGCAAACTTGCATGTAACTAGTTACATAGTGGTGGTTAGTTATTTATATCTATCCCATGAAAACTGACAAAATCCAACCAGTTTAGGTTTATGTCTTCCAAACTAAATTGAAATTCCTTGAAGGAAGAGGTTGTTTTTGCCTTCTTTTATATCCCCAGGGCTTAGCACATGGTATGTCCTGAATAAATACTTACTGCCTAAAAGATTGACTACTAAAAACTAGTTAGCTTGTACCTATGGCATTATCCAAACTGTCAGTCTAATAACCCTTCCCCAAAGAAAATAGGAGGTTAGTGCGGCAAAATTAAGGATGCCACACAGCTATCACTGCATGATTTTCTGGATTTTTATTAACCATCCTGCTAATAATACATTATAGAACTATACCAAGAATTGAATTCAAGCTTTCTGTCCTCAAAATTTGTATAGTCTACTCTCTTCCATTAAAAAAAAATATTCAGGATGTTTGCCTTTCTCCAGTCCTATGGTATTTCTCCTTTCCCCCATCTTTCTACAGACAAGCAATTTTGAAGAAGAATAAGTAAGGTAGGCTTACTATGAATGAACAGGGGATTCATCAAGCAAGTTAGATTAAAAACTAATCAATCAATATTCATTTATTAAATTCCTATTATGTGCCAGACATTTGGGATACAAATACAAAAATGAAATACAGGCTCAATCATCACATCCACCAGTTATTTCACTACTGTGGGATTAGGTCAGCTGCTTTTGCTTACTTGAATTCTTCAAGAACAGTTAGATATTCTCATTTAATTATCCTCTCTACTTATCTTGGGTACCAACTCCCTATTAGCAGTTATCATTCTGTCCTTTCCAATTCAAAGTTATTTTCCTTGGCAGAAAGAACTGAGACAAACAAATTAAGTGAATTCTTTCCTCTCTGATCCCATCTTTCCATTCATTCTAAATGGTGATTCTAACTCTTCTTTATCTGTAATGTAAATTAAAAAACAACCTCTTTCCATTTTTCCCAACAACTTTTTAACAAAAAGTGAATTTTTCCCTCAAGTTTGGACTTTACTTTTATCAAACACAAAGTTAAATGTAGCAAACAAGGAATTAATTTTTAAAACCCCTTCTTTGTTGTCCTTAGCTAAATTTACCAACCTCAGTTCTCCTTGATTTTTTATTTTCCTGATGCTATTGTTACATAATAGTGCCAAGTTTTGTTATTTATCCATCCTTAAACTACTCCTTTTTTTAAACCCTTGTCTTACATGTTGGAATCAGTGCTAAGTATTGGTTCCAAAGCAGAATAGCTATAAGGGCCAGACATTGGGGTTAAGTGACTGGCCTAGGATCACACAATTAGGAAGTATCTGAAGTCAAATTTGAACCCAGGATCTCTTCTCTTCAAGTACTCTATTCACTGAGCCACTTAGTTGCCCTCACCTCCCACCCCATTTTAATTATCCCATATGTAAACTTCCCATTTAAATATAAGTTCATTTAGGGCAGGGATTTTTTCTTGTCTCTTTTCTTTCCATCTCTGTACCCCCATTACCTGGCACATGGTTCGTGTTATTAATTGATTAAAGTCCTAGCCTTTTGGGAACAGGAAGGACAGAAATAGAAGAATACGCAGTGCTAGCAGAATAGGGGATGTGTCAAAGGGAAATTTATTGTCACAGAGAGAGAGAGATGGAGTGAGAATTGGAGATATTAGACATAAGGAGAGAGGGACTAGAAAGGTCTATTTGATTTATACAGAAATCTAGATCTTGTATAAATTGCTTCACTCAGCCTCATTTCCCTAATCTGTAAAATGTGGGGGTTGGGCTAAGCGATTTCTCTGGCAGTCTCTAGGTCCACTTTTTTCCTCCCAGGAATAACTGCTTTACTAGTCCTCCTCTGATGACTGGACATTTTCAGTCTCTAATGCGGAGGCTGTAGTATTCCATTAGCATAACTCATTCCCTCCTGCTGAAGGAAATGTTTTCCTTCTGTGTGTTCTGACAGCTGAGATACAGTCTGACCTTGGATTAAGATCTACTTCCCTGTAATTATCATTCCTCACCAGCCTTCATCTTTCTGTTGATCTATCAAATAAAGTTCAGTGAGAGAAAGCAAGCTAGGTAAATAATATCGGATATTGCAGGCAGGGCAGGGACTATGGGCCATGATGGGGGAAGGGGTGTTGCACTACACAATACACGCTGGTGGAACAGTTTGGACATTTGGAGATTGGAGAGGGGTTAAGTCTTGGGACCAGGAGAAGGTATAATAGTTTGGGGCACTTGGGCAATGAGACCTTCAAGATGGCTACTATAATACAAATGGACCATCAGAGAACCACAAGACTCATGGTAGAGAATCCCAGAGGACCTCAAGAGAAGAAGGGAGCACTCCTAGATTTTGACACCCTGAGACAAAGTCCCATTCACCTCATGCTAGTTAGAGCTCTCATCCCAGGTGTGAACTCTATGATCTAAGTTATCCCTTAATTTGATCTTTAATTTTTTTTTATAATGAAGGATACATAATCCATGACTTTTCATATACTCAGAAACCCAGTAATGATGGCCAGTTTGCTATTGTCCTCCCACAACACTCTGTTTCTGGCCTCTAAGCATTTTCCTTGTCTGGAATATCTGGAAGGCTCTCCTTCCTCATGTCAGACTCCTGGCTTCCTTCAAATCACTGCTAAAATCTCACCATCGTCAAGAATGCTTTCTTGGTCCTCCTCAATTTTAGTGACTACCTTCAATGGATTATCTCTAACATATCCTTTCTATATCTTGTTTATACATAGTTGTGTGTGGAGGAAATGTACTCTTCTTCCCCCTCATGGGGTTGCATACTTGACCTCATCTCTTGCCAATGATTTGACCTAGGGGCCAGGGATGTGTGAAGGAAATCATTGGGTGGATTGAATCATGAGGATAGAATGGCAGCCAGAAAAATGTAGCAGTAGAATCAAGAGATCAGTAGACAGGGGGCAAGGCAATCTTCCCTGCAATGTCCCCTGGACTAGCCCCTTGAGCTGTGCAAATAAAATAGAAAGCCATAGTTGACTCCTGAGACTTGACATGTGAGAGCTTTGATAAACTGAGGCAAGCGAGGATTTTGTTCTCTTCTCTTCCATATTTGTTGCTGACTGGACCTGCCTGTGGTCCCAAAATGGCAGCTGCAGGACAGCAAGCTAAATGAAGTAATAAGGCAAGTATTTTTAAATATCTCTCTTATTTTTCTATCTTTTCCTCCTACTACTTTTAATTAATAAAATTATTAGTTTATAGCCGGTCTCATAATTTTCACTCTTACAGTTGTTTGCATGTTGTTCTGCCAATAGATTGTGAACTTGAGAGCAAAGATTATATTTTATTATTCTTTATGTCTCCAGAGCCTGGCACATCATAGCTATTCAGTAAATGCTAATTGACAGACTTATAATAAACCTTATACTTAAATAATTCTTTCCATGTTTTATCTATCTATCTATCTATCTATCTATCTATCTATCTGTCTGTCTGTCTGTCTGCCTGCCTGCCTGCCTGTGTCTCTCCATACATACAACCACGCATCCATCATTCCATCTACCTATTTATTTATCTGTTTTCATCTATATGTATCACAACTTGTTATACCCTTTGCATTGACTCTGAACTTCTGTAGATCATCATCCAAAACCATCCCACATGACTCACTACCCAGTTCTTCATTTTCATCCCCCAAAGTTTCAATCTAACTCCACCCAGCCCTTCTACTGTGCTTTCTGGAATGCCTGTTCCGTAGGAAACAAACTTCACTTCATCTTAAATTTTTTCCTCTCCCACTCATTCTATCTTCTAGCTTTTACTGAAACTTAGATTTCCCCTGATGACACTGCCTCCCTGGTCACCCTTTCCAATAATTGGCTGCACCTTCACTCATTTTCCTCAACTCACTGATCAAAGCAGGGGAGTTAGAAAACTCCTTGCTCTCCATTGCCAAGTCCAAGTTTTTCTTCTCCATCTCTCAGCACCCTCTCTTCCTTTGAGGTTAATTGTTGCCATTGTAGTCTAGTTATTTCAGTTGTATCTGACTCTTTCTGAGCCCATTTGGGGTTTTCTTGGCAAAAATACTGGCATGGTTTGCCATTTCCTTCTCCATCTTTTTGGCAAATGAGGAAACTGAGGCAAATTAAGTGACTTGCCTATGGTCACACAGCTAGTAAATGCCTGAGGCCACATTTGAACTCATGAAGATGTCTTCCTTTTTTTTTTTGAAAGTTCTATTTAATTTAGAATATTTTTCCATGGTTACAAGAATCATATTCTTTCTCTCCCCCCCCCCCCCAATCCCATCCCATAGTCAATGCACAATTCTACTGGTTTTTACAAATGTTACTAATCTAAACCTATTTCCATATTATTGATATTTGCACTAGGGTGATCATTTAGATCATATCCCCATTGACCCATGCAATCAAGCAATTGTTTTTCTTCTGTGTTTCTACTCCCACAGTTCTTCCTCTCAATGTGGATATTGTGCTTTCTCATAAGTCCCTCTGAATTATCCTAGATCATTGCATTGCTACTAGTTGTATTAGAGAATACAGTAGTAGAACGTAGTAGAGAAGTCCATTACATTCAATTGTACCACAATGTATCAGTTTTTGTGTACAATGTTCTCCTGGTTCTGCTCCTTTCACGATGCATCAATTCCTGGAGATCATTTTAGTTCACATGGAATCCCTCCAGTTCATTATTCCTTCGGGCACAATAGTATTCCATCACCAACAGATACCACAATTTCTTCATCCATGACCCAGTTGAAGGGCATCCCCTCATTTTCCAATTTTTTGCCACCACAAAGAGCGAAGCTATGAATATTTTTGTACAAGTCTTTTTCCTTATTATTTCTTTGGGGTATAAACCCAGCAATGCTATGGCTGGATCAAAGGGCAGACAGTCTTTTAGCACCCTTTGGGCATAGTTTCAAATTGCCTTCCAGAATGGTTGGATCGATTCCCAACTCTACCAGCAATGCATCAGAATCCCAATTTTACCATATTCCCTCCAAAATTTATTACTTTCCTTTGCTGTCATGGTAACCAATCTGTTAGGTGTGAGGTGATACCTCAGAGTTGTTTTGATTTGCATTTCTCTGATTATAAGAGATTTAGAAGACTTTTTAATGTGCTTATTAATAGTTTTGATTTCTTTATCTGAAAATTGCCTATTCATGTCCCTTGACCATTTATCAGTTGGGGAATGGCTGGATTTTTTGTACAATTGATTTAGCTCTTTATAAATTTGAGTAATTAGACCTTTGTCAGGTTTTTGTTATAAAGATTTTTTCCCAATGTATTGCTTCCATTCTAATTTTGGTTGCATTGGTTTTATTTGTACAAAACTTTTTAATTTAATGTAATCAAAATTATTTATTTTACATTTTGTAATTTTTTCTAACTCTTGCTTGGTCTTAAAATCTTTTCTTTCCCAAAGATCTGACAAGAATACTATTCTGTGTTCACCTAATTTACTTACAGTTTCATTCTTTATGTTCAAGTCATTCACCCATTTGGAGTTTATCTTGGTGTAGGGTGTGAGATGTTGATCCA
Organism: Monodelphis domestica; assembly: GCF_027887165.1. Lineage (NCBI taxonomy): Eukaryota > Metazoa > Chordata > Mammalia > Didelphimorphia > Didelphidae > Monodelphis > Monodelphis domestica. The sequence goes on along the minus strand of NC_077227.1, from coordinate 20,592,798 downwards.
ACCCCAATCTCTCCCATGCTGTTTTCCAGTTTTCCCAGCAGTTTTTATCAAATAGTGGATTTTTGCCCCCAAAGCTGGGTTATTTGGGTTTGTCATAGACTGTCTTGCTGAGGTCATTTACCCCAACTCTATTCCACTGATCCTCCCTCCTGTCTCTTAGCCAGTACCATATTGTTTTGATGACCACTGCTTTTTACCAGTTTAAGATCTGGTAGTGCTAAGCCACCTTTGTTCACATTTTTTTCAATATTTACCTTGATATTCTTGATCTTTTGTTCTTCCAAATGAACTTTGTTATGTTTTTTTTTTTTAATTCATTAAAAAATTTCTTGGGAGTTTGATGGGTATGGCACTAGTTTGGGCAGGATTGTCATTTTTATTATGTTAGCTCCTCCTACCCATTTTTGAAAATTACCCTTACCTTCCACCTTAGAGTTAGTACTATGTATTGGTTCCAAGGCAGAAGAGCAATAAGAGCTAAGTAATGGGGGTTAAGTGACTTGGCCAGGGTCACACAGCTAGGAAGTGTCTGAGATCAGATTTGAACCGAGAGCCTCCCATCTCTAGGCCTGGCTCTCAATCCTTGAGCTACCCAGTTGCCCCTGAAAATGAGTCTTCCTGACACCAAGCATGGCACTCTGTGGACTAGCACCACCTAGCTGTCCATGAGGTTCATATTATTCATATTTTCTTTCCAACCAAAATCCCCATTTGTCTCATACTTACCAATTTCTTCTGCTACTGATTGGTGATGACTCCCTATTGCCTCTAGGAGCAAATATAAAATTCTGTTCGGTATTCAAAATCCTCCGTAACCCAACCTCCTCCTACCTTTCCAGTTTTCTTACTCCTTCCTCCCTGGCATGTACTCTTGAATCCAATGGCCCTGCCTCCAAAGCTGTTTCATGAAGAAGACACTGACTCCAGGCATATTCTCTGGCTAGCCTCCATCTTTAGAAGCTCTCCCTCCTCCACTCCAACTACTGTCTCCCTTTAAGCTCCAACAAAAATCCCACCTTCTACAGGAAACCTTTTCCAATCCCTCTTTATTCTAGTGACTTTCCTTTGTTCATTGTTTCCTATTTATCTTGTATACAGCTTCCTCTGTATATGTTTGGATATTGTTTCCCCATTAGATTAAAAGCTCCTTGAGAGTGAAGACTGGCTTTTGCCTCTTTCAGTATATCCAAAGCTTACCTCATAGGAGATGCTTAATAAATTTTTACTGAATAATAATAAATAAACATTTATTGAATGAATGATTGATTTTATGTCTATCTCCCTACCTATCGTATTTCCATATGCCTCTCTGTCTAGATTTCTACTGATCTCAGTTTTCTTATTTGAAAATGAGGGGATGGAATTCCGTGCTCTCTAAAATCCCTTTTCCCTCTAAATTTATGATCCTTTGAGCCTATGAAAGTTACTTTAGATGATCTCTAAGGGTCCTTCTCGGTCTAGGGTCGTAGAAAATGCACAGTGTTAGAAATCATTCTATTTAGGGCAAAACTTCTTTCTGCCACCTTGATCACCACCTTCGATAATCAGAACTAAGCCATAATTAGTCTGGGTGGTTGTACAGTTTCTTCCTGCCCACTTTAATTTTTCTGAACATCTTTTTTTTTGTTCCTTAGTCATCTCCCTATTTTTCTTCCTGGAAAAATTGGGAGTTTTCTCCTTTGGGGGTTTCATAAGTCTGGCTGCCACCATCATGATAGCTCTAAAAAATGAAGGCACCCTTCGATGTCTCCCCTAATCTATTCAATTCTAGCAAATGAAAAGGCAGCCTGATTCCTAATTCTCTTTGTATATTAACTCAAAAGCCTAGTCAATTGCGTATTGTAACTTGGGTTGGGGGGGGGGGAGCCATACGAGGGCTCTATTTATGTGCTTATCTTGACTTTAAATTAATCACTCTGGTTCTTTTCCAGAGCCCTGGGGTTGCTATAGAAACTGGCATAGCCTCCAACTGAGATTCCTCTGGGACTTAATTGCATTCTGAGGTTTCATAAACTGTCTATTAACCTCTGCCTGTCGGGCAGCCTGTGCCCCCCGTAATGTGAGCTGGATGGAGGGTGCAATGTGCCACTGGGGCTTGGGGAGTCCATGGGTGGGCAGGGCTTCCCTCTGGTCAGTTATGGGGACTTATGGATGACTGTGTGAGGACTTCAGGGGGGCAGTGAGGGAAATCAAAGGGAGGTAACTTATTAGAAAAAGCTCAACTTAATAAGGATGTTCTTAAGTGAAAGGATGGGGGAGAGAGAGAAGCCCTATTAGATGGGGTCCAGAGTTCACTCTCCATTCTCTCTTCTGCTGAATGGGGCACAATATAATATTATCTCCAGCCTTGAAAAAAAATAAGCATCTTCCAAAGAGATCCCCTGAAAAATACCCAGAAGGGGGAAGAAAACCTCCACCCTGAGTGCTGACATCAGACCATCAGAGCTGTAACTGCACCAGAGCCAGATTCAGTTGGGGACAGAAATGATGCTAAGGGCCCATGCCACTCAGAGAGCCACCCAGCTCAGCTCCATTGCTCAGCTCTTCCTGGGGGTGTAGGGGCATGGACTTGGGAGAAGGCTGGTTTCCACTCTGTCCTTTCATTTCCATTCAGTGCTTTATCCAATACAAAGACCCTCCAATATATTTTTTAAACCCTTACTTTCTGCCTTAGAATCAAGACCATGTATTGGTTCCAAGGCAGAAGAGTAGTAAGCGCTAGGCGATGGCGATTAAGTGACTTGCCCAGGGTCATACCAAATTTGAACCCAGGACCACCTGTCTATGGGCCTGGCTCTCAATCCACTAAACCAGCTAGATGCCCTTTCTCTGATGTTTCTTGACATGACTAGGGTTCAGTAGCAGTCAATAAACATTTATTAACACCTACTACGCATAAGATACTGTGCTGGAAATACAAAGAATGGCTAAATATAGTTCACAGTCTGATGGGAGTGGGGTGAAGGCAAGGGCAGACCAGACTCGGGAGAGAACTCTACCTCCTCTTCTTGTCCATTGTATCCTTGCTGGAACAGGGGGATGCCCAGTTTCATGGGTGTTAGGGGACCCTACAAAAGGGACTCCATTGTCGTAGATGCTTGGCAAGGGTAAATGGATGGGAGAGGGAGCAGTTGGACCATGTATTCCTTGAGGACTACAAAAAGAAGCCAGGAGTATCATCGTCTCTGGTGAGAGAGTGGACCCTTATGGATGCGGACACCTTGGAATAAAGCTATGTTTGGTTATAGCTCTGTTGGCCATCCAGACTAAGTAAGTCTCCTAATTCTGCAGGATTGTTGCGTCTTCCTCGTCCAGCCTTGCTTCAGAGGCCCCTGGTGTGCTGTCTGCTACTACGATTGGGAGGCTGCTCTATGGACTAATGGGCTTTGTCAAGGCAACTCCATATAATAGTTAATAAAGAACTGACAATAGTGAGTCTTTCTCTAGTCCAACATTTCTAAGTGAGCCTTTATTAAAATGGTGAAGTGCCATCGAGAAAGGAATGGAGATGACCAATGCTGAATTCCACATGTAAGTTCAGAGGGATGTGTAGGATTCCCTTCATTTTGGTAGAGAATCGAAAAAGAAAATAGAAAAAAGTAGAAAAATAAAAGAAGGGAGAGTAGAGAAAAGGAGAGAGAAGAAGAGGGAGGAAAGAGAAGGAAGAGAAAAGAAGTAAAAGGAAGAGGAGGGGAGGAAAAGGGAGGGAATGAGGAGGAAAAGGAAGGAAAGGGAAGGGAAGGTGAAGGAAGGAGAAAGGAAGCAAAGGAAGAGAGAGAAGGGAAATGGAGGAGAGAGGAAGAGAAGGGAGGAAAGGGAAAGGAGAAAAGAGGAAAGAAGAAAAGGGAAAAGAAAGGGAAAGGAGGGAAGGAAACATTGAAGTTCCCAAATGAGGTTCATCTAATGTATCCAGTAGGCTGGCACTTAGATAAAATTCTCAGCAACTCTGGGTCCATATCTCAGCATCTCAGCTCATATGTCTGGTACTTTCTGGTATCCTATCACTGGTAGCACTCTCCAACTGCTTCTTCTAAGGGCTAGTTCATTGCTAGTGAAGTGTCTGTCTCCGAGAGAAATTCTCTTTCCTGAGCCCCAGTTAGCTACCGTCAGGTTCTAGGCATTTTATGGATCAGAATCCACTCCAAACCAGAGCTCACAAACTCTCCAAGTCCTGTTTGGGACTCAAGTATTTGGGATTATCGACATTCAGGATTCCTGGGAATGGGACCAGATAAATTGGGCTCCTTAAAATAAAACTGGACGTTTTGGCACCTCAAAGGCATCAGGATTAAATGTCTTCAACCAACATTCTCTGACTGAGTAGGACAACAATGCTGGCTCCATGTAAGGAGTCAATAGAGCTATGAGAAATCAAAGCACAGCTGCCCACCAGAGGATGCCAGGGTTCCATTACCAATGGGCATTCTGTCAAGGCTGCAATAAATTGGAGGATAAATTGTTTGGGCAAGTGAGTTGGAGAAAGGAAAGAAGAAACAACCCTAGCCCTCAAGAAGGAAAAAAGTCCCAAAGCCTAGGGTTTAGTAGATTTCAGTTCCAGATTCCAGATAAATATGGGGGAGGGGGAATGGGGACTTGCTATTCTAAGGCATCCACTATATTGCACAGGGGTACAGGGAAGGACAGTGGTTCCATGTGTTGCTTTATTTCCTATGGACTTCTTGTTCACATTTTATTTCTATGATTCTTTTTGATTCTCTGTAGCTTTGATTTTTGGAAATTCCAGGAAGGCTATTAATCCAAGTTTGGAATCTAAGCAATGGGCTGACTTCTAGATCTTTCAACATCCTTCCCAACACGTTTGATTGCTAAGCACCCAAGGTGCAATGCGATATAGGCAGAAATGCCCTGGACCTAGGGTTAGGAAGCCTGAGATCAAATTCTGGCCTCTATGTGGCCTTGGGCAAGTCACTGAACCTCCCTGGATCTCAGTTTCCTTATCTGTAAAATGAGAGGGGCTTGGATTAGATGGCTCCTCAGGTCCCTTCCCACTCATGGTCCTACAATCCTAGGGTCTTCTCTGTATCACTTTCAATTGGGATTCATTTAGCCTCAGCTTAAAGACCTCTAAGGAAAGGGACCCAGGACCCAAGGAGGCTCCTTCCACTTTGGATCCATTTCCATTATTTGTTGGTATTTTTAGACACCAAATGTAAATAGACTTCTAATTATTACCCGGAGCCAAATAAAACAAATTTCACCTCCCCCTCCCCAAAGTCTTTCAAATTTAGTATCCCCTGATAGTCTTCTCTCTAAGCCAAATACTCTTACTTCTTTTGAGTAACTTGCTGTAGAAGGAAGGAAGGAAGAAAGGAAGGAAGGAAGGAAGGAAGGAAGGAAGGAAGGAAGGAAGGAAGGAAGGAAGGAAGGAGGAAGGAAAGAAATAATAAAGAAAGGAATGGAGGAAGAAGGGAAGGTTGGAAGGAAGACTGGAAGGAATGAAGGAAAGGAGGGAAGGAGAGAAAAAAAAAAGCATTTATCCAGCATCCATATGCTGTGCATATACTAAATATTTTACGAATATTATCTCATCTGATTTTTCACAACAACCTTGGAGGGCAGGTGCTATTTTTATCCCTATTTTTAAGTTTAGGAAACTGGGGGCAAAAAGAGATTAAATGACTTGCCCAAGAGCATATTGTCTTAGTACTGATTTCAAATTCAGTTCTTCCTAACTCCAGGCCCAGTGCACTATCCATTGAGTCACTTGTAGATGACTACCATGAGAAGGAGCTCAGGCTGGGGCTCCAGCTGGAAGTAAGGGAAAGTGTGCTATCTGGGAGATTCTTATTTTAAATATAATTCTTGCTTTGACTAGATGATCAGTCAGCCAGCCTGTCAACTATCATTTTTAAGTACCTACTATGTGCCAAACATTGTGTTAAGCCCTCAACTGTTGCTACCTTCTGAAAGAGCAAGAATATTGCCAGAACTTTTAAAAATTGTGTCGCCTCAGCATAAAACCACACTTGCCATGTCCTAGTGGAACGGCTCATAAACTGTTCAGAGACTTCTTATCAGAGATTTCCTATCAAGAAGTGGGAAATCTAGAGGACTGGAAAGAACCAATAAGCTTTCTCTCCCACCTTAGTCAGTAACACTCACAGGGAAGACAGGGCTCTGGTCCTGGTTTTGCCACAAACAAGTTGCCATGTCAAGCAAGTCTCTTTCTATCTCTGGACATTCCATTTCTTCATGTGAAAAATGAGGAAATTAAAAGTGAAGATACCTAAGGTCACTTCCAATCCAAAAAATCATGGAACCTCGGACTAGACGTGTCTTAAATCAAAGCAGTATAAGCATGTTCAGGGATGGTGGCAAGTCGACATTTTGGAAGTGGGGTCAAATTTTGGATTATCCTTAAATACTTTACCATGTGAGCTGCTGCCCATTATGCATATGTAGGAGGCCCCACAGATGCTGTACAAATTGGACTGAAACATGTGGGATGCCCTCTGAAGATCTTAGATTTAGATGGAACCTTAGACAACATCTTACTCAATCATCTCCTTTTCCAAGAGGAACAAATTGACTCTTGGAGAATTTAAATGACTTGCTCATGGTGATTCATAGTTAGGGGTAGAGCTGGGTGGGATTCAAACCCAAGACCTTTGACTCTAGGTCCACCTAACAACATTTTTCTCTGCTTCTCTCTGCCTAATTAGTTCCCAAAGCTTTCTAGCCTTTTAAAAAAGTTAAAAGAATTATATAAATGTAAGCTGTTATTGAACTGGATGGGGGAGTGAGGAGGTGGAAGAATGAATACCAGTCTCTATTCTTCGTTTCCTGGGATGAGCCATCATTACCAATTGGAACTCTGTCTAAATGCTTCCTGTATAATTACAAGCCTGGAAATTTTGACACTCCTGTTTCCAAGTGATTTTGGAAAAGAAAGCCCAGTTACATGACCTATAAAGAAGGTCCAATGGAAATGAGAGTGGACTGAGATTCTATTACCATCTACCTATAGATAAACAAGTTGTTTACTTTTTGACTCAGTAGATAAAGAATTACTTTGAGAAAAAAAGCATCCAAGACCTTGAGAAACCTCTTGCAAGGACAGACAGGTCCCTGATTTTGGGGACACTGCTTCTTTATGGAGTATTTTTGATTGACCCAAATTGCTGATCCTGCCTTTTTTCTAGCCTGGAAGTCAAATAGTTATTGAGATGCTTAGTGTCAGCTGAAAGACAATTTTCAGCTGTTCTCTCATTGTATTTCATCATATGATCCAGACAAAATGGGCTGTAGGGAAATTTGTTCTTGTTTCCTGTGTTTTGAGAAATCTGTTTTAAGGGAATCAAAAGTCATGTGCTGAGATAACAGAAAGAACTTTTCTTACGGGACTTGCCTCATGGGTTATATATTCATAAAAAAGTAGAATATGTTTTAAAATATTATTAAAACTAGAAGAAGGCTTCCAGTCCCAGAAAAGGAAATCAAATTAACTATAAAGGAACCATCAGAAATATGGGAGATTCCTGGTACTGACAGATTTATAGAAGATTCTATCAAACTCTTAAAGAACAATTAATATTGATACTACACAAATTATTATTCAAAACTGTGAAAGAAAATTATGGGTTAGAGAGGCAAAGTACTTTGGTTTCTTTAATGAGACAATTATAGCCTAATTCCTAAGTAAGGGAAGATAAAGAAAGGAAAATTATAGACCAATATCATGCATGAATTAAATTGAAAATTTTTTCTTAAATCTTGTCAAATAACCACAACAATTTATATGAAGAATCATGCATTCTGACCAATTTGGATTTATGTCAAGGATGCAAGGATGATTGTATGTTGGGAAAATAACCAACATGGTTAATCATATTAAAAACAGACTTTCAAAGCTATGTGCTTCTCTTAATAAATACAGATAAAAGTTTTCAACAAAGTACAACACTCATTTATGCTAAAAATCCTACAATGTATAGATAGGCATAGAGGGACCATTTATAATATAATAAAAATGTCTCTAAAGCTAAAACTAGTCATCATACATAATGAGGATATGCTAAAAGATTCTCTAACACAAGAAAGTAAAGATGCCTTTCTTCCCCACTGTCATATTGTTCTAGAAATGTATCAATATCAATAAGACAAAGAGAAAGAAACCAAAGGCATAAAGTCTGGCAAAGAAAAGATGAAACTATGCCTACTTGCTAATAGAATGTTGGTTTACTTAGAAAATACTAGGAAACCAATGAAGAAACTAATTGAGACAATTAATAGTTTTAGCAAAGTTGTAGACTAGGAAATTAGCCAATAAGAATTAAAGACTTACTTGTGTGATCCTGGGCAAGTCACTTAACCCTACTTTTTGCCTTGGGACCAATACACAGTATTGATTCTAAGATGTGTGACAAGGAAATCTTAAGAAATTTTAAGGTTTACAGATGGAAGGAAGGGTTAAAAAAAAGGAAACAAGGCCTTTCATTGTATGAAGCAAACTTGGAATGAGGAAACCTGACTCCTGCTTCTGACACACACACAGTCTGTGTGAATCTAGGCAAGTCACTTTGCCTCTTAGCTTTCTAAACAAATCTCTAAGACTAAAAGCTCCAGAAAATTGCTAATTTTTCTTGGTAGTGGGAGTTTCTATATCCCAAATTTCCCTAGGCCAGTAAAATCATGGGTCTATTCCCTGTAAACATTCTTATTCTGCCTACCCCTCCACAATAATAATAGCTAATAATTATCAATACTTTACAAAATGCTTTCTTATGTGAGCCTCATGACAACCCCAAGACATGTACTATAGGCATGGTTCTCCTTGTTTTACGGATGAAGAAACTGTGATTCAGAAAAGTTAAGTATTTTAGCTTGCCCATGTTCACCCATCTAAGAAATGTGATTTGAACCCAGAACTTCCTGACTCAAGTCTAATATTGGTCCATCATAGCACACTATTGCTCTAAATCTTAGCTGAAATCTTCCCCTCATAGAATAGCCCTTCAAATATTCAAAGGCAGTTATTATTTCTCCTTTGAGATTCTTCTTCTCCAGGCTCAATATCTCAGGCCCTTCAACTGATCTACCATGGTCTTCTAGAATCCATGTCTGTTGCTCCTAACTCAAATTTCATTTGCCAGGGCTCTTCCCCTTCCCTCCAGTTAGCTTGTATTTATTTCACACTCTATTCTCCTTGAGGGTAGGTCCTTTTTCATTTGTTTGTTTGTTTGAACAAACCTTGGAATACTTTGTTAGTATTCCAAGGTTTGGTCCAATTGGAATGCCAACATGGCATTTCAAGGTTTATTTGTATTCCAAGTTGGACCAAACCTTGAGATATATTATTGATATTCCATTGTGCCTAATTCAGGACCTAAGATATAGTAGGTTCTTAACAAATATGGGATTGAATTAAATTGGACACCCTCTTTTCTTCCCCAAATATGGAGTCCAGACAAGAACATATTATTACAGATTAAAGCAGCAAGGTGGGTGGAGTCAGAAAGACCTGAGTTCAAATCCTTTCTCAGACACTTATTGACTAGACTTTCCCTAGAACAAACAGTCCACTGTATTAAGTAACCTCCTAAATCAGAAGATCTGAGTTGAATTCATTTAATTTCTCTGTGTTTCAGTTTTCACATCTGGAAAGGATTAGATTCAAAATCTCCATTATCCCATCCAGGTGGAAATCAATCCTCAGAAGTCTGAATGGATTAGAAGATGGGAGGAAAATTTGGGGTCTCTTTTGTGCCATGGTGAGGCATCAGAGAATCCTAGAGAATGCATTGCTTTATTGATCCTCACTGTGCCAGTTTTAGAGAATTCTTTGACCTGTGTAAAGTACCTTTCTGATGCTACTGGCACCATCTTGAAATTGGCATTCAAATGAGTGCTATAAAGAACACCACAGTGATAGAATCAGAGGGAGGTTGTGAGAGGACTGAAATCAGAAATGGGGAGTAGCAGGAAATAGAATTTTATCAACTTTAGGGAAATGCATGGCCAAGCTGATAAAAATCAATGGATAAGAGCAACACCCCAGCCCCCAGGTAGTTCTCCAATAGTGAGGAAAGCCATCAAGTCTCTTTTCTAACATCCAATCAAACATTCTCTAAGGGAAGATAGTAGGAATGCAGCTAATGGACTTGGAATATAGGATCAACAAACACACAGTGAGCTTCTATCCCACCCCAAACTGGTTCTCTGATGGCTAGTTGAGAGTGAGGATGGCTCAGCATGATCTCAAAGGTTGTGCCAGTTGTTTGCAGCTTTTTAGCACCTGGGATATATCAAACAATCAGGATCATTTACCTAGAACCATCATTATCTCTTTGGGGTATAAACCCAGCAGTGCTATGGCTAAAGACCATCAAATATCTTCTCAGAAACCCTGGTGGTTCTCAGTCAAAGTTTTGAATGAAGCACCAGCAATGGAGGGGCTAAATAACTGTCCTTTGAGGGCCAGCCAAGCTAAGTTTCAAAAAGATGCTCACTAGAAAGTTAGCCACTGGATGATGGGTTTTGGAGAGTCCTAGAAATAGGGAACTAACTCCCTCCTGAGGTGTGTAGAGATTGTGGTCTTTATTGAGTGTTCTATACTCAGTGTTCCTAACCTCCCTTGGACATTGCCTTGAGTTAATGTTCAGGGAAGACTGATAGAGCTCATGAAGTGGTGAGAAATATATCCTTAATCAGAAAAGTAGTATTGCTTAATAATGAATCATTCAAAAAGCATTTATCAAGGGCCTTGTGGATAGATTGCTGTCCCAAGGGGCCAAAAAACCTGGACTTGAAACCTCTGACACTGACTAGTCATGAAAGCATGTCATTAACCTCTCTGAGACTCAGTTAACTTATCTGTAAAATGGGAGTAATAATGGCCTCCTCCTTCACTGGCTTTTTGTGATGATCAAATGGGAGCCTGTGGATTATAGATCTAGAACTGGTCAAGATCTCAAAAACAGCTGAGTCAAATATACTCATTTTATAGATAAGGAGGTCTAGAGATTTTAAGAGAGTTATTCAAGGTCACACAGATAGACCTTGAGTAGAAAAGTCAGGATTCAAACTGAGGTCCTTTGACTCCAAATTAAACACTTTTCCACTGCACTGCCCTGCCATCTGAGTCAGAGATCTAGGTTCAGTGATGGACCAGCTAAATGACTGTCCTTAGGTTTTAGAAAAACTGAGTTCAAGTCCAACCTCAAACACATACCAGTTGTGTGACCATAAATGTCTTTTTTTGGGCATTCCACCTGGCAACATCTAGTTTTATAAACCTTAGAGGCATTGCCAAGCTCTTTAATGAAGAATTTCTACCCCTAGAAATCACAAATCCAAGTCAGTAAGTTAACAAGATTCAGACCCTTTTACGAAGAAGACTTAGAAATTCCTGCAGTGGCAGACTAGAAGGATTAATGTAGTTTTAGAACTGGAAAAGGCCTTAAACATGATCTTGGCCCTCATTGGGTAAAGAAAAAGAGGCCCAGAGAAGTTAGGTCAGTCAGGGCCCTAACAATGGGAGAGCTGGGATTAGAGGTCAAGTTCTTTAACTTGGAATCCCCTTTCCTTTCCTATATACAAGGCAAACTGTCTGGTGTTTCCTTCCATCCCCTGGAAAAGGACACTTCACATCTGGAAAAGTGTCATGTCCTAGATGGACCGACAGCTGTCTTCTGGGAGGTCTGACCTATAACAAAAAATCATCCTATTCCTTGCATTAATTCTGAATGTTGTCAATGGCAATAAAATCCAGATTTCCTTTCAGAGTTGTCATGGAGGGTGCTTTCCCTGAGGTCTTCTTACATTCTGTCATGTGATCAAACCTAAGACTGTGCCATTTTGGTATGGGCTTCCATTCAAGACCAATCTGAAGGGCTCCAAAATGGTACAGTGGATATAGTATCAGGCCTGGAGTCAGGAGGACCTGAGTTCAAATGTGGCCTCAGATACTTCCCAGCTGTGTGACCCTATAAAAGTCACTTAACCCTGTTTACCTAGCCCTTGATTTTCTGTCTTAGAATGGATACTATAACAGAAAATAAGAGTTTAAAAGGATCAATCTGAGTCTTCTTGATACCATAAAGCAACAGTATTGGGAGGGAACAAAGAATAGAAAATCCAGAGCAAATGAGGATTAGTCTCTGAAATCCAAAAGTAGGTAATACTGTAGCACATTGAGATATAGCCCATTTATATTAAGATGATATCTTTTGCTGTTGTTCAGTTGTTTTTAGTCATGTCAAACTCTTCATTATTCCATTTGGGATTGACAGAGATACTGGAATGGTTTGCCATTTCCTTCTCTAATTCATTTTACAAATGAGGAAACTGAGGCAAAGAGAGTTAAGTGACTTGCCCAGGGTCACACAGCAGCTACTTGTCTGATCCTGGGTTTGGACTCAGGTCTTCTATGCCCAGCACTCTATCAACTATGCCATCGAGCTGCCCCAAGATGGCGTCTTAAGAAAGTAGATGAAAGGCATGTGTTCTAAGACACTAACTTGATCTATGATGTCCAGGCTTCCTATAGGCAGAGTCACAATGAGAAAAAGAGTGCCATAGAGTATCGCACCCTAGAGCGTTTGGGATCTCCAAGCTTTGATCCCACTCTGAGATTCTGGGTTTGAAATAAAGCAAAATATTTTCCTTTTTTAAAAAAGATCGAACGATATAATGGATGTAAAATCCTTTGAGAACCTTAGAGCACCCCCTAACTGTTAGTCATTCGGTTCAGTGAGGATTGCTGAGGTGACCACTGAGAACAACAATGCAGCTATTTCCCGTCACTGTGTTGGGACCGATGTTCAGAGTAGCAGAAACCTGCGTCATGCTCTGATCCCTTTTCAGTGGTGAACCCTGGGGGATTATGTGTGCCCGGGGAGGGCTTGGGTGCACAGGAATGTCAGCTGTTAGCAGCCTCCTGTTCAGGACATCTAATTTTTCAGATTTTCCAAAAGCTCATCCAGCTAATCCCATTGCGTGTTCGCCTCCTTCTTCCTGGAAGCTCTGCCCCCTCCTAACACACTCCCGCTCGGGGTTTCTGCATCACGCTGTTCCCCTTTGTTGACCTACCAGTCCATTCCCCAATATCTCCTCGTGAAGTGGAGAGGTGAAGGCAGTAGGTGGTTCCGCAAATGGAGCACGGGGCTTAGAGTCAGGAAGATGAGTACGAATCCTTCCTCCGACAGCAGCTGGGTGACCAGGGGCGAGTCTCATCCTCTTCCATCCTCATTGTCCTCATCCATCAAAGGGGGCAGTTGGACCCAGTGGTCAGCTCTTAATCCGGGATGTGCTCTATGTTTCTCTAACCCGTTCAAAGTCACACAGACAGGATATGGAGGGCATCAGATTTGAACCTGTCTTCTGCCTCCAACCCGCCCTGGCACAAGTGTCTAAGGCTTTCCAGAAAGAGTCCTTTAATCAATGTGGTTTCCAAGCTAGTTTTTGGACTTGAACTCAATAAGAAGGGAAGTCAGCTTCCATTGACCTACCAACAAAATCTTCTTTCAATATTTGGTACCCTGGATGTGGTTTTCCATGGGGCACAAAGATGTATGGGACACGGCTGCCCTTTGAGGGCTTGCCATCTGTTTAGGTAATAGGATCCACCCATTTGAACTGATAACTAACAATACAGAGTAATTTAATAAGTCAAAGAAACAAACATTAAAATCCCTGCTCTGTGCCAAGCAATGTGCTAGGTGCTGGGAAACAAAAAACCACACAGCCCCTCTGACTCATTCCAAATCCACTAGGTGCTGTTCTTGGAGTAGGAGGACCTGTGTTCCAATCCCAAACTCTGCCACTAACTAGTTATGTGATCTTGAACAAGTCACTTAAGGAGTTTGAGCCTCTGTTTCCTTGTCTGTAAAAATGATGTTGGTCTGGATAACCTCTAAGGGATTTTTCTTTAGAGTCTTAGGGCATTGCCTCTGTCCCTGAGAGGTTGTGTCTTGCCCAGGGTCTCACATTCAGTGTGGGTCAGAGGCAGGGTCTTAAACCCAGGCTGGCTTTCCATGTACCTGTGAGGCTGCATTGGCTGCTTCTGCTTCTAGAATGGAGGATGATAGAATCCCACCCCTGTTATTTTCTAGCTGGGTCACATTGGACAAGTTATTTTGTCTCTTTGGCCTCAGTTTGCTCATCCATAAAATGAGGCAATTGATCTCAATGGACCCTATGTCTCCTGATAGCTCTCTTTGCTCTAAATAGATCCTACAAAAGTTGGGACTGTTTAATTTTTTTCTTTGTATTCCTTGCACCTAGAATGGGCCTGACACACATGTTGTTCAGTCATGTCTGAATCTTTGGGACTTCAAGGACCATAGCCTGCCAGGACCTTCTATCCCTCACTATCTCCAAAGTCTGTTCAATTTCATGTTCGTTGCTTCCAAGACATCTTCTATCCATCTCATCCTCTACCATCCCATTCTCCTTGTACCTTTAATTTTTTCTAACATCAGGAATTTTTCCAATGAGTCCTATCTTCTTAGAGGATTTAAGCTGCAGCTTCAGTATTTGACCTTTCAATGAACATTAATTTCTTTAAGTATTGACTGATTTGATCTCATTACTGTTTAATGGACTCTCCACAGTCTTCTCTAGCACCACAGTTCTGAAGTATCAATTCTGCTGTGTTTAGGCTTCCTTATAATCCAGCTCTCACAGGAAAGACTTTGACTATACAGACCTTTGTTGGCAGGGTGGTGTCTCTGATTTTTTAAGAATAGTGCCCAGATTTCCTTCCAAAGGGTAAGTGTCTTAATTTTTGGCTCGAGTCACTGTCAGACATGGTCTTTGAACCCAAGAATACATAATCTGATACTGCTTCCATATTCTCCCTTTATTTGCCAAGAAGTGATGGGACCAGTTGCCAAGATCTTTGTTTTCTTGATGTTAAGCTCCAAGATGACTTTTACACTCTTCTCTTTTATCCTCATCAAGAGACTTTTTAATTCTTCTTCACTTTCTTCCCTCTGCCATGGCAAGGCAATGGTCCAAGAGGGGCCTGGCACACAGTAGGAACTTAATAAATAAATTCTTATTGATTAGTTGTTGATTATCATCTGCCATGATGGGCTAAGAAAGAGCTTGGCTGATGATACTATGTGGGGAAAGCCCCTTCAGACACAAATTGGAGATAAAAGAGGTTCTGACTCAGAGAAAGAACGAAATTCTTTTTCTCTGAAGAAGTTACAATGCCAGAGAGAGATACAGAAAGAGAGAGAAACAGAGAGAGAAAAACAGACACACACACACAGAGAAAGAGAGAGAGAGAGAGATACAGAGACAGAGAGAGAAGAGAAGAGAAGAGAGAGAGAGAGATACAGAGACAGAGAGAAGAGAAGAGAGAGAGAGAGAGAGAGAGAGAGAGAGAGAGAGAGAGAGAGAGAGAGAGAGAGAGAGAGAGAGAAACAGACAGAGAGAGACAGAGACAGAGAGAGAAATCAGTTTTGGCTACAATCTGTCTGAGTAGTCCCTAAATATCTATAAAATACACATTTTTTTGGACTTTGTTTTCATTTGCTTTTTCTCTTGTATGTTATTTTGTACATTCCTACTGTGGCTTTCAGGAATGATTGTAATTAAGATGTCAGCTTCCTTCCATGACCTATTCAGTTGGGGCTTCTATGGGAACCTCAGTTAAAAACTAACAAATAAAAACCCAGGGATTTGAGCAGTCAACAATGGCCTTCAAATTTCCATGTTCCTATTTATCATATACTCAGAGCAATATCCAAAGATTTCCTCAGATAAAAATGAGCCTCAAATTTAGTGGAATCTTCACATTTTTCTCTTTGGGAGGAGTAATCTATAAGGAGAAAGTCTAATGAAGAACAAATGATCTTGACTGGCAGAAATATGTAGGACTAGAATATTTCCTTAGAGATGGGAATGGCCCAGTTGACTTCCCAAGAAGGCTTATTGAAGGGATAGAATCAGGAAACAAATGATGGCTCAGAAATCTACATTGTCCAAAGGATACTGGGAAACATCACATCTGGTGGGGTTGGAAGTTGCCCTTCATATTCAGGGACCTTAGAGATCAATGAGTCCCAGAATCTCAGAGTGGGAAGAGGCCTCAGGGGCCATTTGGTCCAATCCACCCCAAGATCCCTGTCCATAGCATCCCCATAGAGTGGTCATCCAGCCTTTTTTTGAGTATTTCCATTGATGAAGATCTTAACGTCTCTCCGGTCCATCTATTTCACTTGGGAGTAACTCTAAGAGGGAAGACATTTTCCCCAAGATTGAATTTGTGTCTTGGCAACTGCTTGTTCTCCTAACTGCCTTCTGGAGATAAGCAAAACCAATATAGGTCCCAATTTTTAGATGAGGAAACCGAGAGCCAGAGAAATAAAATGACTTGCCAGGCCACTTGGGTGCGGAAGGAGGATCACCAGGATTTGAATTGAAGTCCCCTGGCTTCAAATCCCTATAAAGAAGAGTTACACTCATCAACTTGTGTCTGTTCTGAAACTTTAAAGATGAAAGCTAAATGTTTGTGGTAGCGAAAAGCTAGAAAAGAGCCAGATGTTCATCAATTAAGAACAAAATATGGAAAATGAATGCAATGTAATATTTCCCTATGCTAAGAACCTCTGGAAATGAAGGACTCAGAGAAGCACTGGAAGAATCAACAGAGGGAAGTAAGTAGAAACAAGAAAACAAGACTGATGACAACTAGGAAAATGTATATGAAAAACCCATCACTTAGCAGTTGAACTTTCATTAACTCTAATGACTAACACTGGTCTTGAGGGAAAGACAAAAGTCCTTCCTCTTGGTAGAGAAGTGGGGACTACTGGTGGGGAATGCTGCATATGCTTCAGATCCCTTTTCTTTAACCTTTTTTCTTTGTTAAAAGGAAAGGCTTAGCTGTGGTTATAGTGAGCAGTAGATATGACAGAAGAAACAAAACAGAAGGTAGACACTTTTAAATTCAAAAGAAGATAAATCTCCCTACAAATCAAAGAGTGATTTAAGTCCTCCTTGAAACTACTTCACTAAGTCTTTGCTTTGGGTTTATGGTCCATCTGGATGAATTAACCATCTAGCTAGGACTTTAGTTGTAAGGGACACCTATTTCCAAGGGGCAATTTGATTTAATTCAGTAAACATGAATTCAGTTGTTGCTGTGCAGTTGCTTCTGTCTTTGAGAGGTTTTCTTTTTTTTCAATATATTTGAAAAATTTTATTTAATTAATTAATTTAGAATATTTTTCCATGGTTACAAGATTCATGTTCTTTCCCTCCCCTCCCCCATAACCTCCCATAGCCGACACACAATTCCGCTGGGTTTTACATGTGTCATTGATCAAGACCTATTTCCATATTATTGATATTTACACTAGAGTGATCACTTAGGGTCTACATCCCCAATCATATCCTCATCGGATCATGTGATCAAGCAGTTGTTTTTCTTCTGTGTTTCTGCTCCCACAGTTCTTTCTCTGGCTGTGGATAGTGTTTTTTTTTTCTCATAAGTCCCTCAGAGTTAACTGGATTGTTACTAGTACAGAAGTCCATTACATTCAATTGTACCACAGCATATCAGTCTCTGTGTACAATGTTCTCCTGGTTCTGCTCTTCTCACTCTGCATCAATTCCTGGAGGTTGTTACAGTCTCCATGGAATTCCTCCACTTTATTATTCCTTTGAGCACAATAGTATTCCATCACCAACATAAACCACAATTTGTTCAGCCATTTCCCAATTGATGGGCATCCCCTCATTTTCCAATTTTTGGCCACCACAAAGAGTGCAGCTATGAATATTCTTGTACAAGTCTTTTTCCTTATTATCTCTTTGGGGTACAAACCCAGCAGTGCTATGGTTGGGTCAAAGGGCAGACAGTCTTCTAGCACACTTTGGGCATAGTTCCAAATTGCCCTCTAGAATGGTTGGATCAATTCACAACTCCACCAGCAATACATTAATGTCCCAACTTTGCCACATCCCCTCCAGCATTCATTACTTGCCTTTGCTGTTACATTGGCTAATCTGCTAGGTGTGAGGTGGTACCTCTCAGAGGTTTTCTTGGCAGAGATACTGGAGGGGGTTGCCATTTCCTTCTCTAACTCATTTGATAGATAAGGAAATTGAAGCCAAAACGGTTAAGTGACTTGCCCACGGTCACACAGCCATTATGTTTGAAGCTGGGTTTCAACCCAGGAAGATAAGTCTTCCAGCACCCTATCCACCATGCCACCTAGCTTCAGAAGCCATTTATTAAGCACCTGCTATATGTCAGGCACTATGCTAGGCTCCAAGAGAAAAACAAAGCACTTCCTGCCCTCCAGAAGCTTACATAATAGAAAGAGTAAATAACAGAGTTGCAGAAAAATCAATACAATGTAGATACAAAGTGATATCCCAGGGAACTGAGAGGGTGGTGGAAAACACTAACAATTGCTAGATGAGACCCTATATAGGAGATGCCCTTGACCTGAGCTTTGAATACTTCTAGGGATTCTAAGAAAAGAAGATGAGATAGAAGAGCATGCCAAGCAGGGGGTAGAGCTTAGGTGAAGTGCAGAGGTGAGAGATAGAATAAATCTCACAGGGAAGGGCAAGTAGGCCAGTTTGCCTGGGATGTAGAATCGTGAGATTTAAAATGCTGGTATAAGCTCACCTCTGGGTGTGTAAGGAAAAGTCCTAACGACCCAGAGGAATAAAACAATTAGGAGACAAACAAAACTTACAACAGCCCTTTTGATTGGTTGGGGCTTCGGGAGACCCAAAGACCTCCAGACCCCCATCCCCCCCCCCACCTTCTTATTGTATCAACAGTCCCTTGGGAGTTGGCCAATCCTGCAGATGTAAGAAGCCACAAAGGCAAAGTTTTAGTCCCTGGAGGTGGTATCCTGGGGCCACCCTAGGCCACCTCTATTATTTGCTTTTTTTTTAAAAAATCCTGACTTTTGGTTTTAGTTTCAATCCTGTGGATTTGTTCCAAGGCAGAAGAGCTATAAGGGCTAGGCAGTGGGGGTTAAGTGACTTGTCCAGGGTCACACAGCTAGGAAGTGTCTGAGGTCAGTCTCCAAATCTCTTTATCCACTGAGCCACCTAGCTATCCCTACTCCTGGATTCATTCCCCCACTCTTCCCCCCAAGAAGAAGATGGGGGGGGGGGGACAGGGATGTGGAGAGAAAGCAGAACTGTCATAATATTTTCTCTGATGACAAAGCTCTCTGAAGAGCCTGAAACTGATTTGTGCAGCTGGGAGCCCAGCCGCTAATCACCTTTCTCAGGGAGACAGCAGTGGTCCGTTGTTATAGCAACCGCTGCTGCTTTGGGGTGAAATGTAAATAAATGGAATAGAAGTCTCTCTGCCTGGCAGTGCATACATTTTCAGCCTGGCTGGGCTGTTGTCACTGGGCTGCTTTTGTGTAAACAGAGTGGCTTTTCTTTTGATTTTTTTAATGAGCTCTTTTATCAGGAGCATGCTGGGAGGCTTGGGCTGTGGGAAAGCTGGCTGTCCTCCTCTTCTGTACCAGAATCCAGCAGCTGTGTGTGTGTGTGTGTGTGTGTGTGTGTGTGTGTGTGTGTGTGTGTGTGTGTGTGTGTGTAGGGGGGAGGTCCCCCAGTCTTATTCAGATCCTAAAGCCGAATGATCATTCAGCAGCTGAGCAAACACCCCCTACCCCCTTGTGGGTTTCCTCTGTGGAACTGCACATTGATGCCCATCTGTGACCCCACTAGACCATGATATCCTTTAGAACAGGGACTCCTCTGCCTCCCTCTCCCACCATCACCACCATAGCAGCTGGCAGAAACCATAGCAGACCAGAACACAGATTGAGAGCTGGGAAGTCCCTCAGAAACTCCCTCATGCTACTTCTGGAGCAGCTCTGGGCACAGTGGAGAGAGTGCCCAGCCTACACTCTCTCCTGGGTTCAAATTCTCCCTTAGACACTTACTAGCTGTGTGACCCTGGGCAAGCCATTTAATCCTATTGGCCTCAGTTTCCTCAATTGTAAAACGAGTAGGAGGAGGAAATAGCAAACCACTTTTGTGTTTCTCCCAAGAAACACCCAAATAGTGCCACAGAGTCAGACATGATTGAAAGGACTCAACAACAACAATTCAATCACTTCATTTTTCAGATGCAGAGACTGAGATAAGGAAAGGGAGCTAGAAGGGATCTTAGAGGCCATTCACTTTATAGAGAGAGAAACTGAAGTCTTAGAGAGGCAAGTTCCCCATGGCCACGCAGGTCATGGGATAAAAGAGTCAGATTTAGTTAGAGGGAATCTCGGATTCCCTGCCTCCACCTCTTATAATTGGGAAAAATGAGATGCCCCACAGGGAAACGTCTTTCCCAAGGTCCCAAAGGAGCCTTTACCCTCATCTAGCCTCACCCCCTCCTTATTTTGTAAGATGAGGAAACGGAGACCTATAGATTTAGTGTGGCTCCCCCTAAGAGCCCCCCAGAATTAGTAGCAAAGTTAGGGGTCAGTCCCAAGTGCCACAGCTTTTCCACTTTGTACCTTAACAAATGTTTGAAGAATGAATGACTGAAATGGAGGGACAGGAATGGTGACCATGGAGCCAGCCTCGGCAGGGGAGGCTTCCAATCTCAGAACGAGCCCATTTGTTTTGTGGTTTTCAGGTAGCCTCCAAATCTTGTGCCTTATGCCCAGTGACCTGCCTTGTATTTCTAGAAATGGGGTGTCCAGGTGCCCGCATCCGTCCTCATGAGTTCCCAAGGCTGGACTGTTCCGGGGACCTCCAGTGCTCCGTCTCTGTGGAGTCATTTCTTGTGGCCATGAGCCACATGACAGATTTGGACAGTCTCACAGAGCTTACTGTAAAATCAATTCGAACCCCACACTCACCTTCCCCTCTGTCAGATCAGGGAATGTCTCAGCCCTGTACTTGTATCCCCAGCCCCCCACTCAGTGACTGGCAAGTCATCAGTATTTAATAAATGTTGATTGGTGGATGGTTTGCCCCATGCCGTGTACTGACCCCTCTGAGTTGCCAAATGCTCTGATGTCAGAGATGTGGATGTGTGTCCAGAGTGTAGGGCCTGTGGCATCCAGGGATGGCCGAGAGAAATGCAGCCCACGTTCCTGCATGCGCCCTTCTCCTCCAAAATACTCCTATTATTATTTTCCTATTTATGATATATTTTCCTATATATTATTCTAGTTTTATGTTACATAATTATATGTCATATTATATATTATAGAACCATATTATATTTCATATCATATAATTTTATTGTTTCCCATTATATTATGTAATTATATAGTATATGATTACATGCTAAAATAATTTGACTATGTATTATACTATACATCATAGAACTACTTGATACTCATATACTAAAATGGAATATATGTGACTATATTATTTATAATAATAGTAACTATTTGTACTAATAATAATGCTATCAGTAATAATCATTTTGATGGCACTTTAAGATTTACAGAATGCTTTATATATCTCATGAAGTAGATATTGCATATTGTCTCCATTTTACAAGAGGGGAAACTGAGTTTCTGAGAAATGCCTTTATCCTCTTTATTAAAACCACAAGTCATTTTTAGCCAAAGAAGTGATGTAAAGAAGATATTAATGGTCCAATCTGTACCCACTGTCTGTCCAGAGTATCATTCTTCTAGAAGTCGTTCCCAACTACCCCAAAGCCTTACCTTCCTTGGAATTATAGCATGGAGAAGCATGTTCTATTTAGCTTCAGAGACAGAGTATGAAAGGGATCCCTGGAATCACCAAGTCTAACCCCTTATTTAATAGATGAGTAAGTGAGGTCCTTAGAAGGGGATTTCTCTCCAGTAAAGCTAGAAAGAGGAGTTAATACAAAAGGGAAACGAAGTCTGTTTCCTTTTAGGTGAAGATCCATATATAATTGCAGCCTCATAAGGTACTAACTAGAATACAAATGACTTTAACATGAAAAACTCCAGGGCTTACTGGAAAACCATTTTGTTTTCAAATAATCAAAGATGGCCTTCAGAGCACATCGTAATAGAACCCAACTCAGCCTCCACGTTGCTTGGTTTGATGTTTCCAAATTCATACATTTCTCTGTATGTGGAAGATGTGATAAATAATTGATAGATGCTTCAGAAATGTCTCATTTAAAGTTTGACTGATAGTTTCCTCTCATGATTAAGACATTCATCTGATGTTTTACTTCATCAGAAGACAAGTCAACTATGAAAATAATTTATAAATGGGGTGATCTGTGGGTAAAAATGACTGCATTGGAGATTTTTCTTCTGAATTAAACAGAAAGAAGAAAAATTTCTCTCTCTCTCTCTTTCTCTCTCTCTCTCTCTCATACACACACACACACACACACACAGAACAAAGATGATCACAACCAAGCTATAACTTGCATTCTTAGTTGTCTGAATTCAAAGCTATTAAGAGATCTTCCTCAGACCACACAGCTAGTTAGTGTCTAAGATAGGATTTGAACCCAGTTCTTCCTAATTCAAGATCCTGTTCTCTCTCTACTATTTTATGACACCTAACTTAACAATATATAGGAAAGTGCTAGGTGGCTCAGTGGATAAAGAGCCAGACCTGAAGATGGAAGGTGCTGAGTTTAAACCCAGCCTCCAATACATCCTAGCTATATGACCTTAGACAAGTCACTTACCCCCAGTTATTTAGCTCTTACCTCTCTTCTGTCTTAAAATTGATATTTATTATTGATTATAAGACAGATTTAAGGGTTTGAGAAAACAAACAATATATTGGTATATGTCTGTGTTTGAAATTCTAATGATACATATATGCATACCGTGAACAGAGTCCAAATGTACGCAGTGTAGTATGTGAGCACCCATGCCCAAGTCTCTGCTGTTCCATGAAGAAATGAAACATCCTGTCCCAATTTGAATACTGGGTCACATACATTATAAATTAGAGTATATTCAATTTTTAAAACAGTAAAATCGTTCCCATAGAAACTGTCTTCTCATCACCATAAAGGTAAAATTCCAGTGGAAATCCCACCTTTCTTCTACAGGAAGCCTTCCCCAAGCCCTGCTCATTCAGGTGCCTTCTCTCTGTTAATTATTTTCTATTTGTCCTGTGTAAATCTTGTTGGCTCTATATTTGCTTGCACGTTCTCTCCCTCATTAGATTATAAGTTCCCTGAGGGCAAGGGTTGTTCTTTGCCTCTTCTTGTATGCCTGGTGCTTAGCACTGTGCTGGGGACATATGAAGAGCTTAATAAATGTTTATCGATTGCTTGGTTGCCTGAGATGGCCCTGGCTTTGGACTTGCAGAGAGAAGGGTCCTCTCGACTTAGAGTTCCCAGGGGCTACGTCTGAAATCTGGCCAGGACACCACCCCCCCATACTGGCTAAGTCATTTAGCCTCTCTGGATCCCCGTTTGCTCCTCTGTCAAATGAGGATGGGAATGACCTGGATGACCTCAGGTTCCTTCCGACTCTACAAGCTGAGATCCTCCGATCCCTCTCTGGCACTCAAGACAATGGGGCCGCCCTTTAGGACATGCTGACCTGGGTTATTTTAGGTCATGATAGACACGATTCCAATTCGGAAGAAACCTTCTACAGTGGAACACTTTGCCCCTGGTGCCTGGGGGAGCCGTCGCGTAGTCCAGAGGACTGTGTAGCTTGAAAAGGAGATGCCAAGACACTCATTTCCTGGACGGAGGCGTAAGCCCACGAAAAATTAGCACCAAGGTTTTACCTTCCTTCCTTCTGAATGTGTTGAACCAGGGTTCCCTCTGCCAATGTTGCTGCTACCCACTAATGAGAAGCAATCTGTACCCTGGCAGCCCAGTAACCCTGCTCCAAGGGGCTGCCATGTTCAAGCACGTCTGTTCCCAGGCAGCAGATGGAGAAAGGGCATTAAGTGGGAGATGCTTTCTAAGTAGCACTTTTTTGAGGGGAAAAAGTCATAAATAAGGAGAGGACCTTATTCTTGGGGAACACTAATGGGGGGAAAGGAGAGGAAGATAGCCAGAGGGTCAAGAAAATGAAAGGCAACCTTTCCCAAAGGCACCTTCCCTCTGTTCTCAGCTCCCAAATTGTTTTTTTGCCCTAGAAAATGGATAATGGCATTGGGCTTTATCCTTAATGCAATCTTAGAAGCTAAATGTTTTCTAGCATCTGGATAAGTGAATGAATGAATGAATGAATGAATGAAAAAAAGCATTTATTAAGTGCTTGTCATGCACCAGGCACAGTACTCCTGGTATTAAATGGTTATGGTTTGCCTAGTTTTTACTATGTGGGCAGCACAGGAACATTACAAAGGTAACAGCTAGGCTCAGCAGAGGACCTACATTTACCCAAAGTAAAAAGGCAGCAAGCTTCGAAGGCCGGAAGGGTGAGGAGTTTGCAGATTCAGTGCTTATCTCTAGAATACCAACATGAGGAGGAGACCATCTATACTTAGAATGTGGCACAGAGGAGGTACCACAAAAATAAATGTCGATGGATCCAATTCCAGGTACTACATTTTGAGAAAGACATTGATCCACTGGAGAGCATCCTTCCCAAGGAAGGTGACCAGGATGATGGAATGCCTTGAGAGGATACCATGGGAGAACTGATGAAGAAACTGAGACTGTCTGGCCTGAAGAAAAGGAGACTTAGCAGGAGATGTGATAGGATTATTCAATTACATGAAGTGGAAAAGAAATTGGACTTGATCAGCTTTACTCCAAAGGGCACAATGGGGAGCCCTGAGTGGAATTTTCAGAGAAGCAAGCTTAGGCTTGAGGGAAGGGCAAACTTCCCAAGAATTAGGGCTAGGCAATAGAGGAATCAAAATCTGAAGGTAATGAGTTCCCCTTCAATGGAATTTTTTGAAGGCAAGACTCAGTGACCATTCACTTGGCATATGGTAGAGGTAGAGACCCACTGAGATGAAAGTTAGATTAGCTGGCCCCTACAGTGCCTCTTACGCTTGATATTCTATTACTAGATGGTTCTATGAAGTCCCACTGGCCAAAAAGAGAACATAAGAAGGTCAGAGAGAGAGAGAGAGAGAGAGAGAGAGAGAAGAGAGAGAGAGAGAGAGAGAGAGAGAGAGAGAGAGAGAGAGAGAGAGAGAGAGAGAGAGAGAGAGAGAGAGAGAGAGAGAGAGAGAGAGAGAGAGAGAGAGAGAGTCCAGCCATTGGTACAAATGCCGGTGTAAAGGTGGAATGGATTGGTATGTTCTCAATCCAGGTACTCCATCCTACTAAGGTAAGCATTAAGATGCTCAATCATTCAGCCACAGGCATTAGACTTAATGGGGAATGTTCTGAACTGTAGTGATGTTACAGACATCATGTTGGAGAGGGCAGAGAACCCTGACCTTGTCAGAAGGTCTGTCTACAAATTATCAAGCTAGGGAAACAGTCATTCCAGAGGTTAGATTAAGCATGGCTTTTTGGCACATCCATGAGTGATAGATAATACCTAACTTCTTGGAACCTGAGAACTTGCCTAACTTGAACTCTAAGTTCTGGTTGCTCTTTCTTACTTTGACTTCCTATCTTCTAGAACCCCAGCTTGTTTTGGATTAGCCAGGATTCCCTGATTCCTGCCAAGACTTTCTGGATTCTAGACTATAGAGTCCCTCAATCTCCCTGTAATTGTTGGCCCAGCTCTCCTGGGTTATAGGTCCAGGATCAGGGCTTCCTGTCAGGTTCTCCCCAAGGACAAGTCTTTCACTTCATCAACCCTGTCCTCTATCAATTCCCAAGAATAAGAATTCTCATTGTATAACTTATTAAAACAGAGGAAATTGAAGTTGGAAGACTGTACTTCCAGGCTTCTGAAAACCTGACAGTAAGCAGGTTTATCATTCCTGAGGAGGAGGACAACTAGGTGACTCAATAGAATGAGAGCAAGATCTGGAGATGGGAAGTCCTAGGCTCAAATCCAGCCTCAGATATTTCCTAGCTGTGTGACCCTGGGCAAGTCACTTAACTCCTATTGCATAGCCCTCACCAGTCTTCTGCCTTGGAGTTAATATACAGTATTGATTCTAAGACAGACGTTTAGAGTTAAAACCAAGAGGATTTATATGAAGCAATGGAAAAGAAATTTGATTTTTCACCTATCCTCCTACCTGTACACACATTCTCATTTTAAAATATATTATTGGACCAAGAACTGAGTTCAAATCCTACTTTTGATAATTACTAACTGTAATTAAGGTCAATTTGCTTAACTTTACATATAGGTGTCTAACAAGATGATGCTCTGCCCAGCTTCATTTACCCATAATGGTTGAGATACTCTTACTGGTGAAAGCTTCAACATGTCAGAATCCCAGGAGGCTTATGCCTAGATTCAGGAATTGTATCAGGAGGCACAGCTTGTGTTTTGAAGAAAAGAGCTGCAGAGAAGAGCTATTCACATAAGGCAGGATCCAGTACCAGATTGGAGGATGCGGAAGCAGCTACTCACGGAGTATGCTTTTTGGTAACCAAGAGTATGGTAGAAGACAGATTAACTCACTCTGGGACTGGAAGGACATCCTGGTTTGTGGATAGCAGAAGAGAAAGAGGACCTTGTGGGTGAGTAGTCTACGATGGTGTTCTCAGATCTGAGAGTTTGATGAGCCCGGAGTCAATGAGAGCATTCTATGTGCCCAGGAGGTATCTATGAAGCTCTGTGTTGGTTACCAAGACCTGGCTGAGAGGAGATGGAAGAGTATCTGAGGATCATAGTTCTAAATCTGGAACATACTTTAGAAGTCACCTATCCCAAGTCTTTCCATTTTATAAGTGGGAAACTGTCACCCAAAGGGACTCACCTAAGGTCCCAAGGTAGTACCTAGAACCCAAGGGTTCTAATCCCAATTCAGTACCTTTTGCCTTCCATACCCCAGTGGCTATATGTATCCTCATCACTCTGGAATTCTCATTCTGGTTTGGAGAAGGAAAGCCTAGATCACAGGATATCTCCAAAAATGACACCTGGTATTTATCGAATGCTTGAAGGCTTATTGTTATTTTACTCTCATTTGATTCTCATGATTGCCTTGGGGGGGGGGAGGTCTTAAAGGCTTTGGGATTTTCAGTTTGCCAATGAAGAAACTAAGGCTTAGAAAAAAAAAAAGCCTCATTCCTGAGCTCTGAGAATGGCAACGGTGGGATTCAAACCACAGTGTCTCCTGTTTGTAAGCTTGACCTTCTTTCCATTACCTTATGTGTCAGCGTAGGCATCCTGTAGGGACACTGGCATGGCATTACCATTTAACACTCAAATTCAATTTAGTCTGGGCCAAATTTGATTTCACATATAGTTACTGGGGGAAACATTTCACTTCTTCAGTGAACCTATGATCTCATCCTTGTGGGAGCAGCTTCCATGACAGGGGTGGGAGAGTGGAGTAATTCCACCACCATGTCTCATCCTACAGGATCACCATCCAACTTCTCCCATGAGCCTTCCATGGAAGATCCACTGAACCTACTACAAAGCTTCCTCTAGGGCTTGTAGCATTTTGTGGACCCCGGTGCAGCACTAGGACTGCCCATTTATGAAGCCAAGATAACACCATTTCAAAATAGATCCCCACCCTATCACCCACTTTCATTTTATTTTTAAAGCCCTTGCCTTCTATCTTAGAATAAATATTATGTATTGATTCCAAGCAGAAGAGCAGAAAGGGCAATGGGGGTGAAGTTACTTGCCCAGGGTCATAGAGCTAGAAAGTATCTGGGTCAGATTTGAACCCAAGACTCCTGTCTCTTTCCTGGCTCTCACTCCACTGAGCCACCCAGCTGCCTCCTCTATCATCCATTTTTTTAATGGATCCATCAGACAAGCTCCAATAAAGCACAAGATACAAATGACATCCCCAAAAAGCTGCCTTGGACCAGCCTTTTGAATAGTTATTGAACATGAGGCAATGTCCCTGAGTGTTGTCCAGCCTCCCCTCTTAAGTGTTAGGAAGGGACTGTCTCTCTATCCGGTGAGCCACCTCTTTGCCTTTTACCCTTATTAAAATTAGATAATTGAGTGATTTCCTGTCTCAAACTGGTTTGCAAAACTTTTTCCCCAAATCTATATGTAGACCTCTGAGTCGATGGTTTTCTCCTGTGACCTGGTAAAGATGGAGGGGGTGGGAATTAGTGACGCCATTCCATTTTTCAAATTTTTTCAAATTTCAAATTTTCAAAATTCAATTTAAAAAATTCAGTCAACAGGAATCTAGTTTCTTCCCTTCTCATCCCTACCCAATTAGGGAGGGAATATCCTTATTACAAATATGTGTAGTCGAACAAGACAAAAATTTTTTTTATCAGTATTTTGAGTTTATTGCCAAAAAAAAAAGTATAGAAATTCCTAAAACCAGCAGTGAGGTATGAAGGAAGGGCTGACCCAGAGCCCACCAAAGGGGGTGGGCAAGAGGTCATCCCCTCGAAGGACACCCACCATCTTGGATCTGCAAGCACCACCAATCTGGAGCCAACCACAGCCCGAAGACAGAACAGGTCTGGAGGAATTGAGGTAGCTCCATCTTTTGGACCTGCCAGATGACTACCCAGGCTTATGGCCTTTTCTGTGGACAGATCGAGAAGAAGACCATGTCCCCCAAATTATATTTCTCCTCCTGCTCCCTGCGTCCTTACCTCTCTGGAGAGAATACTTCCTCACTGATCCTTTGGAATCACAGATGTTCCTTGTGTGGAACAGAGTTCATGTACCCTTCCAAATGATTCCTTTTTTACAGCATTGTTGGCCATCGAATAAATCATTTTCCTGGTTGTGCTCACATCAGTCTTCATCAGTTTACACAAGCCTTTGAATTTAGTTTTGTCATATTGATGTTATAGTTGGAATTGTTCTTCTGGCTCTGCTGACTTTGCTTTTCCTCAGTTTATACGAGTCTTTCCATATCTCTTTGAAATCAACTTTTTCCTCATTTCTTACAACTCAAAAGTATTCCATTACATTAATGTACCATGATTTGTTCAGTCATTCCCCAACCTATAGCTATCTTCGTAGTTGATAGTGTTTCATTGCTGCAAAAAGAGATGCTCTCTTTTGGTCCACTGGGAAGCTTTTCTTCTTTCCTTGATCTCTTTGAGGGTACAGACCTAGCAGTGGTATGGCTGAATCAAAGGGCACGCTCTGGCTTTTAACTTTTTGTATACAGTTCCCAATTGCCTTCCAGAAGAGTTGAAACCATTCAGAGCTCCACCAACAGGAATCGACGTGCCTGTTATCCACAGCTTCTCCAACATGTATCATTTTCTTTTTTTTTGCCATCTTCGCAAAAATCGGTTTGAGAATTTCTGCTTTGTAGAATGGTTTGAGATGTAGATTTGCTAGGACTCCCCTTTTCCTTCTCCTTTTCATTTCCCCCACCCCCTTGAGATTCTTGGCCATTTTGCCTCCTCAAACTTTTTCATCTTGTCTTACCTCCTGATGCCTGATTCTGGTCAATTTTGGATAATTCCCTGCTTCATTGACATTGATGCAACCTACTCTAGTCCTTGGTTTTCTCAAGCACATGTGACTATGGTAGCATTAAGACCACAGACTCATTGATCTAGAAGGTGCTGAACAGCCTTTTGAGTTAAAACCCCTTGTTTTGTAAGTAAGGAATTGAGGCTTAGAGAGCAGGGACTTGTCCAAGGTCATACCGTCAAGAATGCATCCAGACTAAGACTCCCACCTTCTGATTCGAGTGCTTCATACATGTTTAGTGTTAAAGCTATGACTTGATTTGGAAAATGAAAACAATCTACAGTCTATCTGTCCTTGACTACTCAAAAATCTTAACATTTGAGAGATCACAAAATTAACCAAAGGATTTGTAGCACCATAATTTTCCCAAGGGTATCCTATAAATATTTTCTTATTTGACTTTCACCAAAACCCCACGTAGTTATTATCATCAGTATATCAATAATATAGTTATTATCATCCACATTTTACAGATGAGATCATTGAGGGTCAAGAAAGCAAGGCAGCTCATCCCAGAATCATCTAACTAGTGAGTTTCAGAGGCTGGATTTGAACTTGGGCCTCTCAGCACTTTGACCACTCTAATATCTTTAAAAAGGTCTTGTCTTCTAAAATGACTTATGAATGTCCATGAGGAAAAAAGCCAACCACACTCATTTACAGCTCAGACAGCAATGCAAAGAGAACTCTTCCTTTAAGTTAGGTATCTATTTTAATTTAATTTAATTTAGCTTAATTTAAGTTTTATTTATTTATTATTTTATTATATATTTTATTTTATTGTATATTATATTTATTATATATTTTTATTATTTTATAAGAAATAAAATTTAATAAAAATAAAAATTTAATTTAACTTAAATTAAGTATCTATTAGGTAGCTATTTCTTTTTTTTTTTTAATTTTAAACATTATTTTATTTGGTCATTTCCAAATGTTATTCACTGGAAACAAAGATCATTTTCTTTTCCTCCCCTCGCCCCCTCCCACCACCCTTCCCTCTCCCATAGCCGACACACGATTCCACTGGTTATCACATGTGTTCTTGACTTGAACCCATTTCCCTGTTGTTGGTATTTGCATTATAGTGTTCATTTAGAGTCTCTCCTCAGTCATATCCCCTCAACCCCTGCAGTCAAGCAGTTGCTTTTCATTGGTGTTTTTACTCCCACAGTTTATCCTCTGCTTGTGGATAGTGTTTTTTAGATCCCTGCAGATTGTTCAGGGTCATTGCATTGCCACTAATGGAGAAGTCCATTACCTTCGATTGTACCACAGCATATCAGTCTCTGTGTACAATGTTTTCCTGGTTCTTCTCCTTTTGCTCTGCATCACTTCCTGGAGGTTGTTCCAGTCTCCATGGAATTCCTCTACTTTATTATTCCTTTTAGCACAATAGTATTCCATCACCAACATATACCACAGTTTGTTCAGCCATTCCCCAATTGATGGGCATCCCCTCATTTTCCAATTTTTGGCCACCACAAAGAGCACAGCTATGAATATTCTTGTACAAGTCTTTTTCCTTATTATCTCTTTGGGGTACAGACCCAGCAGTGCTATGGCTGGATCAAGGGCAGACAGTCTTTTAGTGTCCTTTGGGCATAGTTCCAAATTGCCCTCCAGAATGGTTGGATCAGTTCACAACTCCACCAGCAATGAATTAGTGTCCCCACTTTGCCACATCCCCTCCAGCATTCATTACTTTGCATAGCTGTCATGTTAGCCAATCTGCTAGGTGTGAGGTGATACCTCAGAGTTGTTTTGATTTGCATCTCTCTGGTTATAAGAGATTTAGAACACTTCTTCATGTGCTTGTTAATAGTTTTGATTTCTTTATTTGAGAACTGCCTATCCATGTCCCTTGCCCATTTATCAATTGGAGAATGGCTTGATTTTTTGTACAATTGATTTAGTTCTTTGTAAATTTGAATAATTAAACCTTTGTCAGAGGTTTTTATGAAGATTGTTTCCCAATTTGTTGCTACCCTTCTGATTTTAGTTACATTTGTTTTGTTTGTACAAAAACTTTTTAATTTGATGTATTCCAGATTATTTATTTTGCATTTTGTAACTCTTTCTAATTCTTGCTTGGTTTTGAAGTCTTTCCCTTCCCAAAGGTCTGACATGTATACTATTCTGTATTCACCTAATTTTCTTATAGTTTCCTTCTTTATGTTCAAGTCATTCACCCATTTTGAATTTATCTTGGTGTAGGGTGTGAGGTGTTGATCTAAACCTAATCTTTCCCACGCTGTCCTCCAATTTTCCCAGCAGTTTTTATGAAATGGTGGATTTTTGTCTCAAAAGCTGGGATCTTTGGGTTTGTCATATACTGTCTTGCTGAGGTTGCTTGCCCCCAGTCTATTCCACTGATCCTCCTTTCTGTCTCTTAGCCAGTACCAAATTGTTTTGATGACCGCTGCTTTATAATATAGTCTGAGATCTGGGACTGCAAGTCCCCCTTCCTTTGTATTTTTTTTTCATTATTTCCCTGGATATCCTTGATCCTTTGTTCTTCCAAATGAACTTTGTTATGGTTTTTTCTAAATCAGTAAAAAATTTTTTGGAAGTTCCATGGGTATGGCACTAAATAGATAGATGAGTCTGGGTAGAATGGTCATTTTTATTATATTGGCTCGTCCTACCCATGAGCAGTTAATGTTCTTCCAATTTTTCAAGTCTAGTTTTAGTTGTGTGGAAAGTGTTTTATAGTTGTGTTCATATAGATCCTGTGTTTGTCTCGGGAGATAGATTCCTAAGTATTTTATTTTGTCTAAGGTAATTTTGAATGGGATTTCTCTTTCTAGTTCTTGCTGCTGAGCTGTGTTGGAATTATATAGAAATGCTGATGACTTATGTGGGTTTATTTTGTATCCTGCAACTTTGCTAAAGTTGTTGATTATTTCAATTAGCTTTTTGGTTGAATCTCTAGGATTCTTTAAGTAGACCATCATGTCATCTGCAAAGAGCGATAATTTGGTCTCCTCCTTGCCTATTTTAATGCCTTCAATTTCTTTTTCTTCTCTAATTGCTACTGCTAGTGTTTCTAATACAATGTCAAATAATAGAGGTGATAATGGGCATCCTTGTTTCACTCCTGATCTTAATGGGAATGGATTTAGTTTATCCCCATTGCAGATGATATTAGTTGATGGTTTTAGATATATACTGTTTATTATTTTTAGGAACGACCCTTCTATTCCTATGCTTTCTAGTGTTTTTAGTAGGAATGGATGTTGTATTTTATCAAAGGCTTTTTCTGCATCTATTGAGATAATCATGTGGTTCTTGTTGGTTTGCTTGTTGATGTGGTCAATTATGTGATTGGTTTTCCTAATATTGAACCAGCCCTGCATCCCTGGTATGAATCCTACTTGATCATGGTGGATGACCCTTCTGATCATTTGCTGGAGTCTTTTTGCTAGTATCCTATTTAAGATTTTTGCATCTATATTCATTAGGGAGATTGGTCTATAGTTTTCTTTCTCTGTTTTTGGCCTGCCTGGTTTTGGAATCAGTACCATGTTTGTGTCATAAAAGGAGTTTGGTAGAACTCCCTCTTTGCTTATTATGTCAAATAGTTTGTATAGTATTGGAGTTAGCTGATCTTTGAATGTTTGATAGAATTCACTGGTGAATCTGTCAGGCTGGGGATTTTTTCTTAGGAAGTTCTTTGATGGCCTGTTGGATTTCTTTTTCTGATATGGGATTATTTAAGAAATCTATTTCTTCTTCTGTTAGTCTAGGCAATTTATATTTTTGTAAATAGTCATCCATATCACCTAGGTTGGTATATTTATTGCCATATAGTTGGGCAAAGTAGTTTTTAATGATTGCCTTAATTTCCTCTTCATTGGAGGTGATATCTCCCTTTTCATCTTTGATGCGGTTAATTTGCCTTTCTTCTTTCCTTTTTTTAATTAGATTGACCAGTACTTTGTCTATTTTGTCTGTTTTTTCAAAGTACCAGCTTCTAGTCTTGTTTATTAGCTCAATAGTTCTGTCACTTTTGATTTTATTAATTTCTCCCTTAATTTTTAGGATCTCTAGTTTGGTTTTCTTCTGGGGGTTTTTAATTTGTTTGTTCTCAAGTGTTTTGATTTGCATTTCCAATTCCTTGATCTCTGTCCTCCCTAATTTGTTAATATATGCACTCAGGGATATGAATTTTCCTCTAAGTACTGCCTCGGCTGCATCCCATAAGGTTTGAAAGGATGTCTCGCTATTGTCATTTTCTTCAATGAAATTATTAATTGTTTCTATGATTTCTTCTCTAACTATCCGATTTTGGAGTATCATATTATTTAATTTCCAATTAATTTTTGATTTGGCTCTCCATGTACCCTTGCCGATCAATATTTTTATTGCCTTGTGATCTGAAACGGCTGCATTTATTATTTCTGCTTTTCTGCATTTGAGTGCCATGTTTCTGTGACCTAGTGTATGATCTATTTTTGTGAATGTGCCATGAGGTGCTGAAATGAAGGTGTATTCCTTTTTGTCCCTATTTATTTTTCTCCATATGTCTATTAACTCTAATTTTTCTAAGATTTCATTCACCTCTTTTACCTCTTTCTTGTTTATTTTTTGGTTTGGTTTATCTAAATTTGATAGTGGTTGGTTCAAGTCTCCCATTAATATGGTTTTACTGTGTATTTCCTCCTTCAATTCTCCTAGTTTCTCCATTAGAAATTTGGGTGCTATATTATTTGGTGCATACATGTTGACTAGTGATATTTCCTCATTATCTAAAGTCCCTTTTAACAAAATATAATTACCTTCCCTATCCCTTTTGATCAGGTCTATTTTTGCTTTGGCTTTGTCAGATATCATGATTGCAACTCCTGCCTTCTTTCTATCGGTTGAGGCCCAAAAGGTCTTACTCCAACCTTTAATTCTAACCTTGTGAGTGTCAACCTGCCTCATATGTGTTTCTTGAAGACAACAAATGGTAGGGTTTTGGGTTCTAATCCAATCTGCTATTTGTCTACGTTTTATGGGTGAGTTCATCCCATTCACGTTCAAAGTTATGATTGTCATTTGTGGATTTGCTGGCATTTTGATATCTTCCCCTAGTTCTGACCTTTCTTCTTTAGCTATATCCTTTTGAACCAGTGATTTACTTTAGGTCAGTCCCCCTAGTCCCCTCCCTTGAGATGCTTCCCTTTCTAGCCCCTCCCTTTTTATGCTCCCTTCCCCTCCCCCCTCCTCTTCCCTCCCTTTTTGTACTCCCTCCCCCCTCCCCCTCCTTGGGTTTCCTTTCTTTCTTGCCCTGTTGGATAAGATAGAATTCAGGATCCCACTGGATCTAGATGTTCTTCCCTCTCAGATTTGATTTCACTGAGAGTAAGGTTTAAGTAATTCCACTTCACGCTCTCTTCCTCTCCTTCTCATATGAGAGTTCTTCCCCTCCCCTTCCCATGTATATCTTTTATGGGAAAGATTATTCTATTAAGTCCCCCCCCCCATTTCTTGAAGTTAATCTTAGTATTATCGCGGTTCCCCCCTCCCTTTTCCTTTCTTTGCCCCAACTTTCCCCAAATCTTCTTAATGCCCCAATCTTTCCCTATGCATGTTTCTTCTAACTACTCTTATGATGCTACAATTTATGAGAGTTACACAAAACATTTTCCCCACATATTAATATATATAATTTGATGTAAATATAGTTCTTATAGAAGAGAGTTTGACTTAAAGAAAAAGATAAGATTTATCTCCTTTTCCCTTTCTTTCATATTTACCTTTTCATGTTTCTCTTGCTTTCTGTGCTTGGATATCGAACTTTCCACAGAGCTCTGGTCTTTTCTTAGCAAATGCTTGGAAATCTTCTATTTTGTTGAATGCCCATACTTTCCCCTGGAAGTATAGGTAGCTATTTCAAAGGACTTCTTGTTGGGTAAAAAGGAAGCTGAGTCAGCCTTGCATCCTGGGAAGTCATAACTTCCTTTGGAGCAAGGTACCCCAGCAGCGGCAGCAAACATTTGTCATTTAGCTACAAGAAGGCATTGCCCTTAAAGGGTACCAGGCTGTTTCCTCAGTGTTCCTGATATTGATTTTTGCCTTATTACAGAAAGGAACAGATTTTACTCCAGTCATTTCTATGCACTCAATGTTTACTTAAGGCAGAGTCTGGCTTGGAGAAAATTTTCCATAAGCGCTTACATAAAGATCTCAGAGCACCTCTCA
This sequence comes from Monodelphis domestica, assembly GCF_027887165.1. Taxonomy (NCBI): domain Eukaryota; kingdom Metazoa; phylum Chordata; class Mammalia; order Didelphimorphia; family Didelphidae; genus Monodelphis; species Monodelphis domestica. The sequence goes on along the minus strand of NC_077227.1, from coordinate 20,557,198 downwards.
GGATTTTAAAGATAATTTCACATAAGAATACCCTAACCAACAATAATTAGAAGCCAAAATATAAATCTTCTGCCTCTCCTCTCTTCCCCTCCCTTTCTTTCCTTCTCTCTCTCCCCCTCCCTTTCTCTGCCTCCTCTCTCTTTCTCTCTCTCTACCTCCACCCCTTCTGTGTGTCTCTATCTCTTCCTTCTCTTGTTTCTATCTCTGTCTCTATATCTGCCTCTGGATCTCTGTCTCTCTCTTTCACACACACACACACACACACACACACACACACACACACTCACACACAAGCCCTTGATTCCATTATTTCATCAGGTATGGAAATACAGAGAACTTCCAGTATGGAACCTCTCTCTATCCACCGATGCAGATCTACAACTTAAGATCCTCTGAGAGTTTCCTGATGGCTCTGAACTCTGGGATTTCTCTGAAGTTGCTCAGTTGATGTGTATTAGGGTCCAAGCTTGAACCCAGGTCTTCCTGATTTCAAGGATGCTTCTGACCCCTGCACTATGTTGTCTCTTTCATAATAATTCTCAGAGTGCGAAAGAAGATGAAGACAAAGATTTGAGAATTTCAACTTCACCTCTGACAGAACTGGACACATGCCAAGGACTTTGAAACTGATTGGCAAATGCCAGCCCATAGCCTTCCCCCTTACCCCCACCCATTTCCTTCTATCTGTTTTGCATGTATTTGGTATATACATGCATGTACGTATATGTGCATGTATGTGTATGTATGTTTAGATAGAGAGCAAATGAATGCATAATTGCCAAAAATACAATTTAGTTTAAGAAAGGAAAAAGACCCAATGAAAGGAAGCTCTTTAAGGGAAGAGACTTTGCTACCTTGGCACCTCATCTCGTTCCTGGCACACAGTAGCTTAATAAGCCCTCGATGATGGACTGATCAGATAAACGGCACTGGAGACGCTGTAGCAGCTGATTGGAAAGGATAGGCTGTGAAACGAAGATGCCAATTAGCCACTACTCAGCCATGTTTCATCAGAAATTCATCATGATTCAAGAACTGCAAGTGGTGAGTGATGATTCTGTTTCTTTATGGTTCATTTCTCCTCCCTCCCATCTCCTCTCCCTCCATCCCATGGCTGCTCCTGACAAATCCAAACTGTTGACTTTCAGTCCCGATACCTTGTCCTGTAGGGCCCATTTTTTACAGTCATCAAGTCACAAAATGGTAGAGATGGAAGGACCCTTTGTAGCTGTGGACTCCTGCCTGACCAAGATGCATCCCTACCCAACCCCAGAGAGAAAACCAGCCTCTTCGAGAAAACCTCCGGCAAACCAAAGCATCTCATGGACTGGGCAGGTCCTGAAAGCCACCGAGGCCAATCTCTACTTGATCCTCTTCATGAAAGGAACCCCTCCTCCACCACCCCCTCAATGTAGCCATTGACTCTCCACTTGCAGACCTGCAGTGACAATGAACTCTATCTCTCTTGCTAGAGCATGTCACATTGAGATAGATTAAGTCATTAGAAAATGTTTTCCTTGCCTTGACCTAAAATATTCCTCTTTGCAACTGCTTCCTTTTGTTCTTGGTCTTTAGAATGTTAGGTTCTGATGTCTAAATAATACCTTAATCAATTATAGATGACTAAGGGCTTTAGTCAACAGCATGATGGACCTGGAGTCAGGACAATTTGAGTTCAAATCCTGCCTCAGACACCAACAGGCTTTATGAGCCCAGACAAGATATTTTATCTCTGCCTTCCTCAGTTCCCTCATTGTGAGAATCAAATGAGATTTTTGTAAAGTGCTTTGCAAACCATAAGATGTTATTTATGATGAAGACAATGACAATGATGCTCCAGAATATGCTGAGGATGAGAATAATGGTAATGACAAAGGCTGGGATTTACTAGAAGCTATTATTAGTTCATAATCATTCCTTCCTAGATGAGACTGGTCTCACAGCACATAATAGGTCAAGCTGTCTACACTTGTGTCTCCATCAGTAGATTTCCTTCTGGCCATGGATACCCTGCCTGGACTGGATGCTTTGCATCCTCCAAATTCCTTACACTCACTTCACTACAATTCACTTGAACGCCTGGTGCCTGATAGACAGATCCCATTCCCCATCCTTGTCTCAGAACTGCCTCAAGACCTATCTTTCCCATCCATACTCTTCTTACCTCCTTTCAGTGTCCCACTTGAGATTTGTCCAACCTTTCCAGTGTACCTTCCAAAGAGGCTGCTCCATAAACTACCTTCTCTCTGTCTTCACCCTCTTCCACACTCCTTCCATCTTCTAGTCTGCACTGAGACTCAGTTCCTTCTCTATGACATTGCTTGCCTCAATATCCTTTGCTGTACTAGCTAAACTTTCTTTCACATCTTCTAACTCACTAGTCATGGTGGAGGAGTCAGAATTAGAGAGATTCTGGGACCAGCTTAATGCCAAGAGAGAATATAATTACATTTTCAATATGAGCACTTAATACATCTCAGAAATCAACAAATGCTACAAATCAGAAATTGTCTTATCATTTTGTTGATTGGATTAGACTTTGAGGGGGAAAAAAGGAGGTCAGCTAGGTTCCTCAATAGATAGAGAGCCAGGATTAGAGATGGGAGGTCCTGGGTTCAACTTTGGTTTTGTTAATCACCAAAATGTGGTTGCCAAAGCTGTGAATGTTAAAAATTGTAAATGCCAAACTGTAAAGGGTTTTTGGCCCTAACATTCACCCTTTCCCAGGTTCTCTGACAATTGTCTTCTATCATCCCCAATCTCTCCCCTATCTTCAGACTCTCCCTGTTTGTTTGCTCCTCCCTTACTGCCTACAAACTGGTCTATGTCTCCCACACCCTTAATAAATGAAAACAAACAAAAACCTCACTAGATCTCATGAATCCTGGCTCCCTACTATCCTATAATTCTTCTACCTTGAAGGACTAAACTTTTTAAAGTATTATTATTATTTATCACTTTATTTGGGGTTTGTTTATTTGGCTTTTGTTTTAAATGAGTTTTTTTTTCACAATATGACCAAAATGGAATTTGCAAAAATGAGTTAGCAAAAGAAACTATTGTGTGGAAGATAAGAGGAAAGAAATGAGAGAAGAAGAGGAAGACCAAAGGGAAGCAAGAAGTCCAGTTAGGAGACTGTTACAATCCATGACTAGCCTTCTTGAGAAGGTGGTCCATTATCTAAGCCTCCATTTCCTTTCTTCTCAATTCTGTATTGTCTGGTGGCTAACCTCATTATTCAAATGAAATTGCTCTCTTCATAGTGACCCATGATTCTTTCATTCATATCTTCCTAGGCCTTGCTTCAATATTTGGCATGACTAATCACCTTACCCATCTGGAAATTCTCTTGAGTTGTTTTTTTTTTTGATACTATTTCTCTTGGATATCCCATTTCTCTCACTAGTCCTTCTCCTCCACCTTTACTGGTTCTTTATCATGTTCACTTGAATGGACCTTGGCCTTCTTTTTTTTTTACTCTATACAATGTCAGTTGGGCAAATAGCATTTGTTAAGTGGGCTGTGTGCCAGATACTGTACTAAGTAATGGGATCTAGTCTTCAAGGAGTTCCCTGGATAAGGTGGGAGAGAACATACAAATAACTATGTACAAACAAAATCTAAAGTGGGCAGAATCTCAGAGGGAAGGTGCTAGGGTTACAGAGACCTAGGAAAGTCTTCTCGTAGAAAGTGTAACTTGGTGATCATATGGGTTCAATGAACCTCTCTATGCATGGGATCCCCAGATCTACATATCTAGTGCTAGTCTTTCTCTTGAGGGTAGTGATCACCAATTGCCTCTTGGATATCTCAAACAAGAATCACAAACTCAACATGCCCCAAACTGTTATTGTTTAATCATTTTAGTCATATCCGACTCTTTGTGACCCTCATTTGGAGTTTTCTTGGCAGAAATACTAAAGTGGCTTGCCATTTTCTTCACCAGATAATTTTACAGATGGAGAAACTGAAGTAAACAGGATTAAGTGATTTGCCCAGGGTCACATATCTTGTAAATCTTTGAAGCTAGATTTGAACTCAAGCCTTCCTCCAACCCTAGCACTCTATCCACTGTGCCACCTAGCTGCCCCACCCAAAATAGAAGTCATTATCTTTTCCTGTAAACATCTCCTCCTTCCAAATTTCCCCATTACCATTGAGTACACCACCATCTTGTCAGTAACCGAGAGCTACATCCCCAGAGTCATCCCTGACTGCTCACTCTCATGTACTCTACATAGCCAGTCTGTTAGTCAATCTCAGTTTTACCTTCACAACATCTCCTAGGAACATTCCCTTCTCTCCATTCACACGGTCCCAATCACCTTGTGCCTCTACTGTTGCATAGCCTTATGGATGGTCTCCCTCCAAGTGTTACCTCCTCTAAGCCATCTTTCATTAGGCTGTCATGGTGATGTCTTTAGAGCATTGGTCTAGCCATGTCATCTTCCTACTCCAAAAACTCCAGAGGCTCCCCATGACTGTTAAGATGAAATATAAACCCTGCTGTCATTGCAAACATTTCCATTCAGGTCTCTCAACTCAGTCATATGCAAATTCAACATAAATTATTATGGGTCTACTATATAAAATTCATTGTCAGTGGAGCTGGGAATACATAGGAGAAAAAATGATGAAACTCTGACCTGAAAGGGGTTATTGTCTTCAGTGGGAGCTGGGTAGAACTGGGCCTGGAGTCAGAAGGTTCTGAGTTCAAATTCAGATGCAGATACTTTCTAACTGACTGACTCTGGGCAAGTCCCTTCAATTTTGTTTGCCTCACTTTCCTCAAATGTAAAATGGGAATAAAAATAGCACCTAATTCCCAGGGTGAGGATGAGAGGAGATCATAAGCATAGTACCTGGCACATAGGAAACACTATGTAACTACCTAGTGACTCTTATTATTATTTTATGCACTGATAAGTAAAAACAAGAAAACAGAGCCATACCGGAAGGTATCAGGAAAGGCTTCGAAGGGAAGGTGACAAGGGAGCTGATCCTTGAAGGACTCTGAAAGGTAGAGATATGGAGGGAGTGCATTCTCATGATAGGGATGGCATGGGCAAATGAGCAGAGGCAGGAGATGGAATTGAGTTCAGAGAAAAGCTGGTGATTCACTTTGGCTGGATAGGGAGGATGTGAGGAAGAGCTTTATGAAGTAAGACTGGAAAGGTCATCTACAGGCACATGATGGAGGGTTTTCAATGCCATTCTAAAGAGTTTGTTGTTTTTTTTTCCCTAGAAGGGCAGAAGAGAGCCACAGAAGGGTTTTGAGAGCCATGTTATAGCCAGGTCTTTTCCTGATTATAGTGAATAATTTGTTAGCTCTGTGGAGAGTGAATTGGAAGAGTGAGAGAAAGCAAGCCCAGAGACAAATTAGAAGGCTCCCATGTAAAAAGCATGAGTGATGAATGATGACCCAGTAAAGGTAACTGAGAAAGAGCCAGCAGGCAGGCAGGCAGGCAGGGAAAGGACCAGGATGGAGCAGTGTCGGGGAAGTCAAGGGAGAAGAAGGTACCCAGTAAGAAGGTAGAGATGATAGTGTCACCAGCTACAGAGAGCAAGGATGAGGACAGAGAAAAAAAGGTCACAGGATTCAGCCAGAGAGAGATCATTGACTAGCTGAAAAGAGCATTTGAGTGATGGGGCCAAGAGAAGACTAGAGGGACCCTGGCACATTTATGGGTAGCATGGATGAAGCGTGCTGAGAATGGCAGATGGAGATGAAAGAAAGAAGGAATGATCCTGGAAGAAACAGGAGAAGATGAGAACAAAAGTGGAGGGGCTGGTCTTGACAAGGAGAAGGGCTTCCTCTCCCCCAGTGCCTCAAACAAACAAAAGAGGAGGAAATCTAGCCAGGGCTTTTGATTTGTGGCTTAGAAGGGATGAGGCAGCTCACCGCAAATGGCTTGGATTTGCTCAGTAATAATGGAGGGTGAAATCACTTGCTGGGGAATAAAAGTGCAAAGGGGGCTTAAGAAAGGAGGAGGAGGTCTGTAACCAATAGCTCCAGGGAACGTGATCAAAACATTAACAGGAAAGGATGTAAAAGGATTCCTGGACAGGATGAGGGCCCCAAAGAAATTACATAATGTGGATTTGTAGTGGGACCAGTTGGTGTTTAGCAGCTCAGAAAAGGAGCTGAGAGGCTGGGTGGGAGGAGAGTGGCAGGGCTGACCCACATGATTATATTTTCAAAGTCTCTCTTTTGTTGGATGGGAAGGAAAAGATTTAAAAAAAAAAAGCAACCTCGAAAATGCTTCTTAAGCAGTTGAGAAGAGGCAGGAACTGTGTTTGCCAGCTGTAAGTATTGCCAGCTACAAGAAATTTGTTTTCCTCATTTGGTTTTTTAAAAGCAGTGAGAGGACTGGCTTTTGCAGCTGGCTCAGCTACTGCTCAGGGAAAATGCCTGTTCAGCGGTTTGAATGTGATAATCCAGGCTCCCATCAGCAAGGAAGGTGAGACTCTCATCTGCAGTCCTGAGCTCCACCTAAAACATGAAAACTGTAGACGAGGAATCATTCAGGCTGGCTGCTAGGAGTGAGAATTCCCAGCACCCTTGGGCTTCTGATCCCAAAGGAGGCTCTTCTTGTTTTCCGAGGGGTTTGCAGCCCAAAGGGATAGCTGGGAAAGGATGCTGGGGAGGGCCAGGCAGTGGGAGGCAGCCCTCTCGAAAAGCATCTCTGGGTCTATGCCTGCCGCAGCTGGGAGGAGCTGTTGGTTTTTGTTAGTGGGTAGAGGAGACAGAGCTGAGATGCAGATCCAGCACTTTGGGCCAGATCAGGACCCAGGCTTTGTCCATATACTATAGATTACATAGGTGGGAGGGCACTTTGCTATATTATACTCATCTAGGTGTATGGGGTGCTCAGGGAGGAGTGGTATCTCTGGTATGGAGGGCTTGTTGTGCCCTCCTAGGGCAGATCTCCAGCCTCTGACCCCCACCTGACACCCAGATCTCACTTGTGGCTCCCAGTAGCTGCTAGTATGCGGCAGCAGCCACACCCCAGGCAACGGCTTCAACAGGCTGGCTAAACCTTGTGAGGGTAGCCATCGGGTTGACGTAGACCCCTGGTGAACCAGGGCTTTGTTCACTCAGCATGTGAAGACTGCTTCGGCGGAACAGGCGGAAGAAACCAACAAGAAGGTTCAACGGCTGAGATGGCAACGCAGCAAGGCATTGTGGAGTGCTCAGGGCGTGTTGGAGCACAAAGGACAACACGGCCATCCAATGCAGCTGAGGAAGTCTCCAGGTGCAACGAATTTTCCTGCCACTGGACCCAGGCGTCCAATGCCGAGAGAGTGGGACTCTCTCTGTGCATTGGCTTTTCCACTTAAATCTACAAGCACAGGTGTCTTTGTGAACAAAAACGCACAAAGACAATTGTCTTCCTCGGTTCAAGAGACAACCAACCAGGACATATAGATACACACTATCTAGTGTGTAGCTACATAGGATATGTACTCTGCTATTTTACTGGACCACATATAATCTAAACCAGAGATTATCATGATGACTCTATACTATACTATACTATAAAATACTATACTATACTCCCTATAGCATATAGATATGCTTTATCTAGTATGCAGATATAGAGTATATGTACTCTACTATATTATTGATAGATTATAGATTTAGGCTATATTTATATTTATGCTATGGGTTATAGGTAGTGGCCCTCTATTATATTATCTATAGTACATAGATATACTCTATAATAATATATATAATTATTATTATAATTATTATATATATAATATAGAGATATATAATATAGAGATATACTCTATCTTAATGTAAATATATAGTAAATATACTATACTCTCTATGGTATATACAGTCTATACTATAGATTATAGGTGGCCCTCTGAAAGACATATTGCCTCCTCATTCCTCTATCCCAGCTCTCCTACGAAGAGGCAGTGTGGTGTAATGGACAGGGTGTTGGACTTTGATTCAATGAACCCCGAGTTCTAATTGCTGTGGGTTTCAGTTTTCTCATTTGTAAAATGAGGGATTAGATGAGCTGATGGGTGAGAGTCAGTACTGGATTTGGGGTCAAGAATACTCACTAGCTGTGTAGGCTGGTCCTCACCTTTGTGGCTTCATCTGGAACATGGGAGTAAGGATCAGGATAGCTCATGAGGTTCAGATGGGTTCCCACTCCTTTCTAGGCTCTTTTCACACCTGCTTATATAGGGTTTCCTAGTTTTAAAAAAATCGTGGCTTAAGGATATAAAATCTGTGTCACCCCATTATCCATGTTCCCAGGCACTACTTCTGAGTGCCCAAAGCAGAGGAAAGGTTCTCTGTTGACATTGAAGTTCCATGTAAACGTAAGTGATTCTTCCTGACTAGTCACGTGATGTTCATCTCTGAGCCTCTGCTTCCTGCCTTAGAGAATAAGAATGTTGGACTCGGTGTACTTTCTGGCTCCCTTGTGGCCCAGGATCCCACGGTTTTATAAAACAATGAAGGACGGCTTTGTATATAAGCTCATGATATTATGTTTGCCTCACATAAAGTGTCTCAGTTTCCTCACATGCAAATTGACTTGGTGACTGAAGAAGTTTCTTCCAGTTTCAGATCCTGTCAGTGTTGCCATTTTCAACCAACCTGTGCTCATCCCCATCCTCCCGAGACCCTCGAAAGTGAGATTTCACAGAAGCCAAGACTGAGTTGGATGGTGCCGTGGAGGCCAGCTGGTCTGGCACAACAGACTTGTCAGCTGCTCATCCAGCCCATGCTTGGGGCCCTCCAAAGGACTTCTTCATTCCAGGAAGTTCTAACTGAAATGCCTCCTGACACAATGTCAGCCATCTCTTCTCTTTCCTGGGGAAATATGGAGGAAAAAGTTGCTCAAATCTTACAGGGAGCTGTTTATTTCCAAAATTCAGAGACTTCATTGTCCAATTGTTGGGCGAGATACATTTCTATTATGGTTCACGTTTAGCTTTGTACAACATTTTATTTTATTTATTTTTTAGGTAATAGCTATTCATTTCTTGTTTATTGCTTATTTATATATTTTGGATACCAAAAATCTGTCAGAGAAATATGATTTATTTCCCCCATTTTGATGCTTCTGTTCTTATCATAGGTACAATAACTGTGTCTATACAGAAGCTTTTCAGTTGTACAACATTTTAGAACTGAAATAAAACAGAGTTTTATCAAATGGCAAGTTGTTATTCCAATACTACATAAGGAATAGAAGAACACAAGGTAGGGATTCCTAGAGATCAGAATCATTGGCCTGGGAGACTACTGAGTGGCACAGGAGATCTAGTGTTGGGTCTGGAGTCTGGAAGACCTGAGCACAAATAGGACTCAGATACTTACTGGCTATTACCCTAGACAAGTCACTTAACCACTGTATGCCTCAGTTTCCTCAACTATAAAATGGAGATCATTATAAGACCTACATCACAGGGTTGTTGTGAGAATCTGATGAGATAAAACTTATAAAGTACTTAAACATAGTGCCTGGCACTTAGCAAATGCTTGGTTTATCTCTCTGTCCCCCATTTTAGTCCCTATATGGGGGGGGGAATCCTTGTGGAAAAGAAGCACCTGCTTCATCAACACCACAACCCACTGCCACCTATGGGCAGATTAGCACAAGAATCTAGGCAGACCTCCCAGACCACTAGATCTACCTCTAGCATCATCTGAATAATCATCACCTGATGAAGCTAATCACCGCTGTGAATGGCCCCACAGAGGGGGCAGGCTGAAAAAAGCAAGGCCATTTGGGAGAGAGAGAAGTGAAAGCAGGATGTGCTGAGAAGAGAAAGAAGAAAAGACAAATCAAACCACTACCACCACCTTGGCCACCATTTTCTCCAGACAGGAAATGGAGAAGCCCAGGACGCTGAACTCCAAAGCCATTGGGAAAATGGTATTTCCAGCCCAGTGTTAAAGGGCTCAAGATCAGAAAATGATATGATTTCATCAGTGAAAATGATATTAAAGAGACATTACTATCTGCTTTCCTGCTCTGCCCTAAGGACCATGGGACCTTTCCATTGGACTTACAACTCAATATGCGCTATTTCTCTTTTTTAAATGGGAGCTACTTGAGAGCAAGGACTGCTTTATTTTTCTGTTTGGAATTCCAGTGCCTAGTATGGTGTGATTTGTATAAAGTAATGAATGCTTAATTCTTCTTCATCATCGCCATCATCATTATTGTTGTTGCTGCTGTTGTTACCTGTGCAAATATTCTTTTCTCCCAGTTGAATGTAAATTCCTTGGGAGCAGAGATAATGATAGTGCTGGTGTTTGGCACCATGCCTGAAACAGAGCAGTCACTTAATCTTTTAAAAAAGATTTTATCTCATTTGTATTTTAAATTCAGAGACTTTTCCATTCTTTTTTCCCCTCTTCCAAGTTCTCTCCTTCCTCTTACACTTCCCCTGCCCAAGAACAATAAAAACAAAACCTATTAAAACTATGTAGAGTCAGGCATTTGTCATGTTCAAAAATATATGAAAGAAAGAAAGAAAGAAAGAAAGAAAGAAAGAAAGAAAGAAAGAAAGAAAGGAGGAAGAAGGGAGGGAGGAAGGCAGGAAGAAGGGAGGGAGGAAGAAAGGAGGAAAGAAAGAAAGAAAGAGTGAAAGAAAGAAAGAGAGAGAGAAAGAAAGAGAGAGAGAAAGAAGAGAGAGAGAAAGAAAGAGAGAAAGAGAGAGAGAAAGAAAGAGAAAGAAAGAAAGAGAGAGAGAAAGAAAGAGAGAGAAAGAAAGAGAGAGAGAAAGAAAGAGAGAGAAAGAAAGAGAGAGAGAGAAAGAAAGAGAGAGAAAAAGAGAGAGAGAGAAAGAAAGAGAGAGAGAAAGAGAGAGAGAGAAAGAAAGAGAGAGAAAAAGAGAGAGAGAGAAAGAAAGAGAGAAAGAAAGAAAGAAAGAAAGAAAGAAAGAAAGAAAGAAAGAAAGAAAGAAAGAAAGAAAGAAAGAAAGAAAGAAAGAAAGAAAGAAAGAAAGAAAGAAAGAAAGAAAGAAGGAAGGAAGGAAGGAAGGCAGGAAGGAAGGAAGGAAGGAAGAAAGGAAGGAAGAAAGGAAGGAAAGAAGGAAGGAAGGAAGGAAGGAAGGAAGGAAGGGGAAGGAAGGGAGGGAGGAAGGGAGGAAGGGAGAGAGAAAGAAAGAAAGAAAGAGAGAGAGAGAGAAAGAAAGAAAGAAAGAAAGAAAGAAAGAAAGAAAGAAAGAAAGAAAGAAAGAAAGAAAGAAAGAAAGAAAGAAAGAAAGAAAGAAAAGAAAAAGAAAAATTATGTTTCAGTCTTTGCTCTGAGACCATGTGTTCCCTATCAAGAGGCTGATAGCAGGTTTCAATCAAGATCACTTTGGAATTGTGATGGGTCATTGTGTTGATCAGAGTTACCAAGTCTTTCAGAGATGATTATCTTTAGAATATTGTTTTTACTATATAGATTGCTCTCCTCGTCCTCCTCACTTCATTTTGTGTCAGTTCATAAATGTCTTCCCAACTTTTTCTGAAACCATGTCCATTATTTCTTACAGAAAAATAGTTTTCAATCATAGTCATATACCACAACTTGTTTGACCATTCCCCAACTGATCAGTACTCCATCAGTTTCTAGGACTTTGCCACCATAAAAAAGAGCTGCTATAAATCTTTTTGTACATACAGGCCTTTTCTTCTTTCTTTGATCTCCTTGAGGTATTAGCCCTAATGTTGGTATTGCTAGGTCAAAGGATATGCCTTTGGTCAAAGTTTAATTATCTTTTGGGTATAGTTTCAAATTACTTTTCATAATGGTTGGATCAGTTTTCAGCTCTACCAACAATGCATTAGTATATATGTTTTCCCACATCCTCTCTAACATTTGTCATCTCCCCCTTTTTGTCAGCCAATTCGAATGAGTATAAGATGACACTTTAGAGTTGTTTTAATCAGTATTTATTGAATTATCATGATTTAGAGCATTTTTCATAAGGCTATTGCCAACTTTGATTTCTCCCCCCTTAAAACCTCCTATTCATATCCTCTGACCATTTATTAAGTTGTGGAATGGCTCTTATTCTTGTAAAGTTGACTCCATTTCCTAAATATGTTAAAATGAAATCTTTATCAGAGAAACTTGCTACAAGGATTTGCCCCTAATTTCCTCATTTTCTTTTAATTTTATCTGCATTGGTTTTCTTAGTGCAAAAAAGTTATATAGTCAAAATTATCTGTTTTGCTCTCTATGAATTTCTTTATCTCCTTTTTTTCCTTGCTTACAATATCACCATTTATATTTAAATTATTTTGAGCTTATCTTGGTATACTATGTGAGATACCGGTTTATGCCTAGTTTCTGCCAAACTACATACCAGTTTTCTCAACAGTTTTTGTCACATAATGCGTTCTTGCCTCAGTAGTTGAGATATTTGGGCTTAGTTGTTACTTATTAAATTAAACTGAAATGTTGGCTAGGTCCAGGCTATTAAATCCCAAGGGGAAATGAGACAGAATGACCAAGAATCATGAAGAATGGCCAAGGTCACATAGCAAAAAAATGACTAGAAAGTGGAAGAAAACCCTGGCACTCTTCTCTCCCAGGTTGTTCCTTCTCCTTAGACCAGTTTTATTCATTGTTGAGATCACTTTTCCCCATTCTGCTTAAATTAGGCTAAGAGATTAATAATTCAAGGTAACAAATATTTATGAAACTCCTACTATTTGCCAACCATTGGCCTGTTCCCTGGGATACAAAGACAAAAGCAAGGAAAAGAAGACAAGGCCAGCAAGGCTGATGATGATTCTAATTGGCTATATTGCCTGAACCTAGAATCAGAAAGGCAAGTGGTCTTTTCCTTAAAGGTTGGTCTTCATGTCTCAGGCATGTCAATCTGGTCCCTTCAGTTAGTGCCTTCCTGCTTCTTTCCACAAGTCACTTTGTGCTTTAATTATCTATTTAATTATCTTTCTGTCTGTCAACAACAGGAAGGAAAATATTGGCCTGCCTTCTCTGCATAGCTATCTTTTTATCTGGTGGCCTCAATTGCCACAAAAAAAAAATTAGACTCTCATGTGGGTGTGGAAAGAGCTCCTTGGCCTAGAGGAATGGGGTATCCCAGGACTCTGCTGAAGGAGAGTTGTTCATCTCAGGGATTTTGGAGCTGAGTCCCAGGGAAGTGTTCTACCCAACAGCCACCTACATCTCTAAACCACATCTTCCTGGATCATTCCCATTGGATTCTTCCAATCACAAAAAATGTAGGGCAACTATGATATAGACAAGGAAACTGAGATGTCAAGTAGCTGTCCAGGGTTACACAACTAGCAAGAAAGAGAGCTCTGAGTTAAACCTAGGTCTCCCAGCTCCACACATCCAATGGAGATGACATTAACACTGTGACAACCCCTTCCTTTATGATGCATGCCCATCCAGTCCCAGTAGAAAACCTGGAAACAGGAAACAGGAGGAAGCTTCATTGGTGCCCCCCAAAAGCTTTTGTCTTCCTAAAGTGCTATGCCAAGGTTAAAATACCTTAGAAATGTGATTAAATACAATGTATGGCACTTAGTAGGCATTAAGCTGACTGGTTAATCTTTCCCTCATTGTATAAAACCTCAATATGGTGGGAGCAGTTGGGGTCAGTTAGAAAAATTTACTCCTTCCTTATTGGGGCTACCACTAGAATCTCTGAATATTATTTTTAAGGACTTTCACCCATCACTTGGGGGTAATGGGGAGTGGAATTCTCTGTCTGTCTGTCTGTCTGTCTGTCTCTCCCCCTGTCATATCTCTCTTCCTTTCTCTGCCTTTATCTTCCTTTATCTCTATTTTCTGTCTCTCTGTCTCTGTCTGTCTGTCTGTTTCTCTCTCTCCCCCCTCTCTCTCCTCTCTCTCTCTCTTTTTCTCTCTCTCTGTCTCTTTTTCTCCCTTTATCTCTATTTTCTATCTGTCTGTGTCTGTCAGTCTGTCTGTCTGTCTCTTCCCCGCTCTCCTCTCTCTCTCTCTCCCCCTCTCTCTTTTTCTCTCTCTCTGTCTCTTTTTCTCCCTTTATCTCTATTTTCTGTCTCTCTGTATCTGTCAGTCTGTCTCTCTCTCTTCCCCCCTCTTCTCCCCCCCCCTCTCTTTCTTTTTCTCCCTTTATCTCTATTGTCTGTCTCTCTGTCTGTGTCTGTCTGTCTCTCTCTCCCTCTCCACTCCCTATCTGCTTCCCCTGAGAAGGCCCCTGGCTTTCTGTGACCCAGAATCGAGTCACTAGGAGTAGTTTAGTGATTTCTGCCTCAGGCTCACCCTATTCCACCATGGAAAGTATGTTCACTGTGCATGACCTAGCCCAGCTGCTTATGTCTCTTTTAGCAGGGGAAGGAGATGGAAGAAATGGGGAAAGAAGGCAGGAGGAAACAATGGGAGAGACGGCACTAACATGAGCCAATTTCCTCCTCTCAGCTATGCAGCCCAGGAGAAAATCTGGCAGCAGGAGGAAGTTTTCTTGGTGCCCCATAAAACTTTCAGTCTCCCTAAAGTGCTGTCACCTCAAAACACCTTAGAAATGTGACCTAATCAATGCTTGTATTGATAATTAATTAATCAGTACAACTTTGTTGGCAATTGCAGTTCTTCCCTTTGACCCCAAGGGCTTCTCAAAGCTCTGATCTGGTCAGTAGTACCTCAGGTCCTGGGTCCTAACCTTCTTTCCACATTAAAATATACCTCATCCTGGGCTCCATCCCTTTGAAATCTGAAACATTAAATCAAACCAAGGTGCCAAGGGCCAAAGTAGGAAAAAAATTAAAATTAAAAAACAAACTTGTTTGTCTTCAAATTCTGTGACTCTTTTTTTTAAACCCTCACCTTCCATCTTGGAATCAATACTGTGTATTGGCTCCAAGGCAGAAATGTGGTAAGGGCTAGGCAGTGGAGGTGAAGTGACTTGCCCAGGGTCACACAACTGGAAAGTGCCTGAGGCCAGATTTGAACCTAGGACCTCCCATCTCTAGGACTGGCTCTCAATCCACTGAGCTACCCAGCTTCCCCCTGTGACTCTTTTTTTTTTAAAATAAAATTTTATTAATATCTTCAATCCTGAGTCAATAATGATAAGTCTTGAGTTCAAATCCACTTCAGATACTTTCTAGCTGGTTGGCTCTGGGCAAGTCTCTTAACTGCTATTTGCCTCAGTTTCTTCATCTGTAAGATGGAGACAATAATAGCACTGACATTGCAGGGTTGCCATGAGGATCAAATGAAGTAATGATTATAAGGTGGCACATAGTAAGCACTATGTAAATGTTAGCTTTCATCTACTGCTACATTAGTTATTAACATTTTATGATAATTGTTTTACTAGAGAGCTTTCAGGTCAGCAAAGCACTTTCTATGGTGACCTTGTTTGATTATACCAACCATCCCATGAGGTTGAGACTACAGGGAATATTCTCCCCATTGTACAGATGAGGAAGTTGAAGCTTGGAGCACTTAAGTGACTACCTGAAAGTTACAGAATAGTGACCAATACAGGATTTGAACCCAGGACCCCTGGTTTAGGAATAAGTATAGAAGGTGCAGAAGAACGGATTTAATCTTGGTGTAAGGAAAAATTTGCTGACAACAGAAGCTATCCAAAAATGACATCCACTGCCTTGGAAAAATAGTGATTTTCTCCTGATTCAAAGCCTTAGATAAAGCACTAAATGAGAGAAGACTCAGCGGTCCCAAGATTCTTGGACTCCAGGTACATTATCCTTTCCTCTACTTCCCTCTGCCTCCTTAGGAGCATTGAGGGCTCTCACAGGGGGATCAGAACTACGGACAGCAGAGAGCCTGGCCCAGGAGATGAGATGGATAGTTTACATTAGGTGATGGATGCTTTACCATCTTGGTAAGCACAGGGCCAAATATGTGAGCAAATGGGACAGCATTATACCTGCTATTTCCCGGAGGATATATGGAGGCTCCCCTAGCCCATGGCTCCATGCACACCAATGCAGGCAATCTTTTATTGATGATTTCTACTTTGTCTCCAGGACTCAACTCAATATTCCCAAACTGGTCCAACCAGGGCAGAACACGACACAATTGCCTTCTCCTCCAGTTGGGATATTGTGCATTTCTTGATGAAGCTCACAGTGAGTTTGGTTGCTTTGATTTCTGGCCATTCTATTTCCTTGTGAGAGAACTTCTTCAGATAAACCTCTGTATAGCCCCACTTTCCTCATCATGTGGTTTTGAAATTGATTTTTTGAACCAAGTGTAATAGTTTGCTTTACTTTTAAAATACCAGTTTGTGATGCAGAGCAAAATAAGCAGAATCAAGAGAACATCGTACACAATAACAGCAATATTGGATGATGATTATCTGTGAAGACAAGGCCGTTCTCAGCAATACAATGATGTGGGACAATGTTGAAAGAATTATCCCGGGTGTGTGTGTGTGGGAACAGCTGGGTAGCTCAGTGGATTAAGAGCCAGTCCTAGAGATGGGAGGTCCTGGGTTCAAATCTGACCTCAGACACTTCCCACCTGTGTGACCCTGGGCAAGTCACTTGACCCCCATTGCCTAGCCCTTACTGCTCTTCTGCCTTGGAGCCAATAAACAAAAAAGATTTATCCCCAGGAAATGCTCTCCATCTCCAGAGAAAGAACTGTTGGAGATGTCTTTCACATCAGTGTATCTTTGGTTTTATTTTGGGGTTTGGGTTATGTATGAGCATACATAACATACATAACAACAATGACCAATATGGAAGTCTGTTCTGCATCACAATAAAAATAAAATAAAAATAAGATAAAATGCCAGTTTATTTTATTTAACCCAATAGCTTAACCTTTCAGGATCGTTTATTTCCTGATTTCATCACCCAGATTGACAGTCATCCTTCTCAACCTTCATGTCACCTCTATATTTGTTGGAATGAATGCAAAAGCATTTACTATGTGCCACTCACTAATTCCTGAAGATATAAACAGAACAAACTAGTCAGTTCCTCTTTCAAAGAGCTCAGACTCTGATTGGGGAAGAAAATATATAAAAGACCACATATCTGCAGGGAAGATGAAAAAGTCCCAATGGCTTCAGAGCAGATGGTAAGGCTCAGGAATCCTTAGGTTATGTCAGTAGGACAGATGGCCGTGCCAAGGATCTGTAGGGTATGGGGAGATGGGAAGGCCTGGGGGTCTTCCATCTTACCAGAAGGAATAGAGTTCATGATTTCCATTTCATCAATGTCATGTCGACAGTCAAGTAGACAGAGAATCCTTCAAAGAAGCAAAAGGGGAAAAGAAGGGAGAAGAGCAGCCATGATGGGTTTGAGGACAACCCAGGTTAGGGGAAGGAGCAATGTTATTGAGAAAAATGGAATGGAGAAGATTATGTGTACAACCAAGTCACTGATCAAAACAAAACAAAGCATTCAAGAGCATCTTAAGGTCAAGGATTCTATTGGAAGGGAAATGGACCAGACTTAGCAGACTTGGTTTCTGCTCCTGGTCTCATATTTGTATGACCCTAAGCAAATCACATTGCCTCTCTTAGGATCTTTCCTCCTGAGCAAAGAGCAACACTGACCTCCTCTAGGAACATCTCTATATATCATATGGAGTCACTGTGGTCCTTGGGGTGGGTGAGAGGTAGGAACAATTGGATGAGGGAAGTAATAAGTTAAAGGACTTTGACTGAGCAGGGGGTGGGGGGAAATAGAGAAGGCCTGGAGAAAGACTCCATCCTCTTAAGAATTTGCCAACTGGCTCTTGGCTTCAGTGTTTAATGAAAACCTATTAGGAGCAGCCTTTCATCTCTTGGAATTCCTTGCAGTCAGGTTTCTTCTTCTATTTTATTTGTATTTAAGCTTACAACAAGGGATTTTTTTTCAACTGCTGGGTTCTTTTGAAGACGTTTTCTTAACTCAGAGGGAGTTTAATTGTGTCTCTCTCTATTTCTATGCCCTGCATTAATCTGCTTGATTCACTGCAGGGACCTTCTGTTGAGTTTGCTTATAGCTGTAGGCAGGGACCCAGAACTGGCTGACTGAGGACACTGTTCAATTTAGTAGAGCAGCATCCATTAGGACTGGGAAGCTGTTCAGCCTCTGGGAAGCCCTGCCCTCTGATCACTGAGGGTCAGTTGGGTGGGACCAATAGGGAATGGGGAGGAAGGATAAGGTAGAAGATGAAGGGTAACAGTAGTGACCCAAGAGCAAGGCTGACACCCATCAATCTCTGATTCTCGGGGACACGTCACCCAAAGTCACAACCTCTGCAGTTAGCTTTTTGGTGTCTGAATTCTCCAAATTAAAGCTTCATTCCTCTGGCTTGAGCAAGCAAGGGCACGGGCATCTGTTCGCTAGCAGTGCCCAGGATTATGCTAAAAGAATCTGAAAGCAACAGAAGCATCTTGATGTTAATGGATTAAGAAAGATAAAAAGCAAAAGTAGTTACTGACCACACAAAGAATGCTCTGGGTAAAGGTGGGCAAATCACCTAACATATCTATAGAAGATCGCATGAATTCCAGAATCATGGAATCTTTTTCATTTTAAAATCATTGCCTTCCATCTAATCAATAAGGCAGAAGAACTGGTAAGAGCTAGGTAATTGGGTTAAGTGACTTGCCTAGGGTCACCCAACTAGGAAGGATCTGAGGTCACATTTGAACCCAGGACCTCCTTTCTTCAGGGCTGGCTCTCTATTCACCTGAGCTCCCTAGTTGGCCCTCAGACTCATGGAATCTTAAAATTGGAAGGAAGCTCAAAGGCCACTTGATCTACTCCACATCTGGAAAAGAGTATCCTCTGCCACATACCTGATAGGTGGTTGTCCTGCCTTTGATCATGACCTTGAGAGATGGGAATCCATCCCTTGGAGAACAACCCACTCCCCTTTGGGACAGCTCAAAATGTGAAGGAATTATTCTGAGAACCTAGTCTAGATTTGCTTCATTGCACTGTCCGTGCCCACCCATTTCTTCTGTCCTCTGGGATGACTGAAACAAGCCTAATCCCCCTTCCACTTGATGACCCTTCACATAATTCAAGACAATTGTCAGGCCCCCAAAGTCTTTGTTTCTTCAAACTAAGTGCCCCCAGCTCCTTAACGGATGCATTTCTAGTAGGAGGAAACCAGGATATTCTCTCGCCTTTCAATGCCCTCCCCAAAATGTGATGCCCAGAACTAACTCAATGCTCCCAAGATAGCTCTGATCATGGCAGAGGACACCAGGACAACCATGTCTTCATAGCTGGGAGGCAGACGTCATAAGGTAGCATTAGCTTTTCTTGTGGTTGCCACACTGGGCTTGCAGTCCATCAACTCCTCCTCTCTTGATCTTTTTCAGATCAAAAGCTGTCTAATGATGGATGACTACCCATCTTGTACTTGGGAAGTTCATTTTTGGAACCCAAATGAAAGATTTTATATTTATCCCTATTAAATTCCATCTTATGAAATTCAGCCCAATGTTCTAGCCTGTCAAGAACTTTTGGAATTTGGCCTGCTATTGAAAGTGTTCATTCTTCCCCCTGATTTGGTGCCAGCTGCAATTTACATAAAGATTTCAGCTATCCCTTTAGCCCAGTCATTGATAAAAATGGTCCACGGGGCTACACCAAGCATGGATCCCAGAGGCAGTCCAGAAGAGACTTCCTTCCAAGATGGCTTAAAGCAAGAAATACCAGCAAAGTGAATGGAAAATGCTAGTGTAAGGGGGCCAATTTGGCCTCCTGAATGGCCCTGAATTTTAGTTCAGGAACTCCTATCAATTCTTTCTTTTAACACTTGGAAATCCACTAGAGTATATGTCAAGCTATAGCTGGTTTTTCTCCCCCTTTCAATTAGAAATCCAAAGACAAGTAGCCACTTGAGTAATTGGAGAGATTACTATATCTTATATACTATGTTTATAAATTACTAGATGTTATTGTGCTCTATAATATTATATATTATGTGGTAAAGGTATATTTATACATATACTTAACCATTTTGTGCATATTTGTTTTGTTTTTGGACTCTTACCTTTCTGTCTTAGAATTGATAACAGGTATTTGTTCCAAGGCAGAAAAGTGTTAATGGCTAGGTAATTGGAATTAAGTGACTTGCCCAGGGTCACACAGCTAGGACATGTCTGAGGTCATATTTAAACACAAGTTCTCCTGGCCCTAAACCTGGCTCTGTCTACCATGTAGCTGCCCCATAATTTGTATTCTTATGGAAATGTGTACATACATAAGTATGATATGCATCATCAATGTCAGGTAAACAAATACAAATATATGCAAAATAATTTATTAGGAGGTAGCTTGGGGCAGGACACTAGGGGAAGGGAATCAGGACAGGCTTCCTGCACAGGTAGGTGGTTCTTACATTGTGCCTTTAGAAAGAACAGAGAGAGGCATCTGGGTGGCTCAGTGGATAGTCAGACTTGGATGGAATCATGGTGACTTTGGAGGCAGGAGTCCAGGCTGGATGGTGCAGTCAGCCTAACGGGGAAGCCCTAAGTAGCCAGGGTGCCTAAGACTTGAAGCCAGGGGGAAAGGGAGAGGGACTTGGGCTTAGAACTTGATGGAATGAGGGGTACTAGGTGACTCAATGGATGGAGAATCAGGCCTGGAAATCCTTGGGTTCAAATCTGGCCTCCGACACTTCCTAGCTATGTGACCCTGGGCAAGTCACTTAACCCCCATTGCCCACCCCTTACAACTCTTCTGCCATAGAACTAATATACAGGATTGACTCCAAGACAAAAGATAAGTGTGAAAAACAAAAACAAAATGAAGAAAGAGCACAGAACCTCTCTGAGGCAGAGTTGAGCCTTCCTCCATCCGTTGCTTGTGATCAGTTTCTCAAATTCTTCATTCATTTCCTCTTTCTTTCCCAGATGGTCTCTCTTTACTTCTGGAGACAATACCACATCTGCTTCAGTTATCCTTAGTCACTCATTCCCTCCTCACCCTTGCCGGCTTCCTGGATTTTCTCACATGAGAATATTCTTAAAGTAAAGTTCTATTCTGTTTTCCCTCTCCTTCACCTAATCCATGAACATCTGCCTGAGTTATGTTTGAGCTCTAGATCTCATCCCACCAAGGACCAGGGTGGTGGAACCTGAGAAACCAAAGCTGCCTCCATGCCTTAAGAACCTCTAATTCACTTTCCTCCTGACCTCTATTGTACCTTTGTGCCCAGACATCTGCTTTTCCTGGGTTTTCTTGCTGACTTCTTTTTTGGATTTTATTCGCAGTTTCTATGGCTATCCTGACATTTTGGTTCCTCTCTAGAGTCTTTGGCTTTATGGCTATATTCCAAGGAGATTTTTCTCTCCTGATTATTTTCAGCTGAATGCTCTTATGATTCATTGGAAAGACTCTAGCTATACAGACTCTTGTCTGTCTGTCTGTCTGTCTGTCTGTTTCTGTGTGTGTGTCTGTGTGTGTGAGATACACTCCATACTGGTCCAAGCGCCTATCATTCCTCCTTTTTAAGCCCCAATCCAGAAATCCAAACCCATTCTCCGATGCCCTGTTCTTAACAAGCTTATCCTTTTTCAGCTCTGCCTGTCCCATCTTAAGCCCTTGGCCTTGGATCAACCACAGGGATAGAAAACATAAAGCTCTCATTTGCCCTCCCCAAGCCTTTGTCCTCCTTGCCATTTCCCCCCTTTGATTCTTTCTGACCTTCATATTCGTGCCCATGCAATTCCGCAAAAGTAATTCTCTTATGGACGAGTAAAGAGGAAATAAAGGAAATTCAGGAGAGGGATTTGGAGTGGAGAATTGAGGGATTGGGGGGGGGTGAGATTGGCTTTTGTGGAATTTGAGGGGAGAGTGGAACATCCATATAAACAACAGGAAGTATAGGAAGGAGGTTAGGGCTGGAAAGAAAGACTTGGATCTCATCTGGAAAGAGCCCGTAGTTGAAGTGAGGGAGTGGTTGACCTTGAGTTCAAATCCTGCCTCAGATGTTTTCCACCTGAGTGATCTTGGACCAGTTGTTTAATCTGGGTTTCCTTATCAGCACAAGAGGGGTGGGGTAGGCATTAGATGAGCTGTCCTTAGTTTCCATTCCAAACACATCTCTTTATATTGCAGCCTGAATTAATCCATTCATTTCCTGGATAGCAGATTTATATAAAGAGCAGAAAGGACAGGAAGACCCTGGACACACTTGAGAGGATGGAGAGGAAGAGGAGGAGGAGGAGAGGGGGCACACGAAAGAATAGCAGGAAGAGACTCTGTGGAAGGGAGGAAGGGAAGCTAAACTAAAGGGGAAGGGTGAGAAGCAGGCGATATGGTCTAAAACAAGGACTCTTCACTTTTGGGTGTCATGGATCCCTCTGGCAGTCCCTGAAGCCCATTATAGAAGCTTCTCAAATATAAATATTTAAAATCCTTACCTTCCATCCTAGTACCATTTTTAACACAGAAAAGTGACAAGGGCTGAACAATCAGGTTTAAGTGACTTGCCCTGGTCAAATAGCTAGAAAGTATCTGGGGTCAAATTTGAACCCAGATCCTCCTGACTCCATGTCTGGTGCTCTATCCACTGTACTACCAAGCTTATCCCAAATAATGTTTTTAACTAAATGAAATGAAATACACAAGATAACAAAGGAAATGAATGATATTGAAATATATTTCTCAAATTTTTATTTTTTATTCCTGAACTCCAGGCTAAGCAGCCCTAGTCAAGTCCAGGAGGCACTCAATAAATCTTGATGAGATCCCTTGACATTCCTTCTCATACGCAGAACGGTGTCATAATAGCCAGACTAACTGGTTGCAGGGTCAGTAGGGTCTGGCTCTCTGTTTTCAGCTCTGCTATTACCTAGTTCCACAGCGTGGAGCAAATCGCTTTGTTCTTCCTGGGGACTCAGTTTCCTCATCTGTGCAATGACAGTGGTTAAGGCTTCTAAGATCCCTCTGGCACAGCATTTCTTTCTACATCTGTGACTCCCAGATGTTATTCTCCATCGGAGGGCTTCCCACAGAAAGTCTCACCTGAGTTCATCCCTGTCACAGGGATGCCACTCTTTTCAGGACTTGAGGTGCCCTTTGAGGGCTGGTTTCCTTTCTGGTCCTCTCCTCTGCATTCTATTTGGTGTGTAAAGGTAGCACATAGCTTTTGAAAGCAGGGAAAATAGATCTGAAAACTAGTTCCTGCTTCAGAGCCATTTAATCTCAGTCTTTATTGTGAGTGGGGTTACAGTAGATTCTGTAAATATCTTTCATTTATTTCAAGTGACAAGTTTTATTCTCTGTGAATGACTCCCATAGTGACTGGCCTGGTAACGAGGAGATAAGAAGAAGGAGCAAGAAGAGGAGGGAAATAAGGACAAAGACAAGGAAGATAGCTTCTTCAGAAGCCTCAGAGATGTGTCCAAGGACAACAAGTTGGCAGTGATTGATTTCTGAGCTTTCTGGCATAGGGCATGGTCCAAGCAGCTCTGAACTCACATCTTAGAAAGTTTTTCAGTCATCAGTACTCTCTATGGCTCATATTCTGTCCTTCCCCAGATAGAGCTGAGAATACTTCCATATTTTTCCTATTTTCCTTCTTCCTCTTTCTTTATGGAGGTAACTAGTACCATGGAGTAGAACCTGAGCTCAAATCCTACCTCTGATGCCAACTACCTCAGAGTAGTCATAAACCTCCCTAAGCCTCAGTTTCTTCATCTGTAAATGAGAGTTTCTACAGCTCCTTTGAGCTCTGAATCAGGAATTCTTCTTTTTTTTAAATTTAGTTTCATTGTTATGAAAAACACCCTTTCATATTGGTCATTGTTGTAAGAGCACGTAACCCCCACCCCCAAATAAAAGCAAAGATAAATCCAAAATGAAAGATGACTCCACCCCTTCTTTCTCTGGAGGTGGAGAGCCTTCCCTGTCATAAGTCTTTCACGATTGTCCCAGATCAGTGCATTGCTGAGAGCAGCCAACTTTTCACAGTTGGTTATTGCGTAATATTGCTCCGTTCTCTTGGTCCTGCTTGTTTCACTCTGCATCAGTTCCTGCAGACCTTTCCAGCTGTCTCTGAGATCATCTTGCTTATAATTTCTGATAGCACCATAGTATTCCATCACTACCACGTACCACTAGTGGGATCAGGGATTCTTAACCTGAAGTCCACAGATTTCAAGGGATCCATAAATGTGGATGGGAAAATATTGTATCTTTGGTTTCCTTTGGAATTCTATATTTGCATTTTGTGCATTTAAAAGCGTCATTCTGTGGAGAGACTCAGAGGTCTCACCACATTGCCAGAACGAGTCCATGGTACAGCTCTACGGGATTTATGGTGCTCCTTCCCAGTGGTGTCAACCTCTGGCCCACCAGCTTCTATTGTAGGAGATGGATTTTTTTTCTTAGCAGCGCCATGGTGGGCTTCTTCAGCAAACTGTGTTGTCCTGCCTTTTCTCCCACCTCTCACAAAAGGAGAAAGGAAAAGGAAGAGCAGAGGAAAGCCTTCGTCATTTGAGATCTTTGTGCTAGAAGTTAAAATCTAGCAAGATCATAGAATCCTAGAAGATTATAAAATGGGAACTTGAGGGGTACCATGGTGCCCTAGCCAAAGTTGGTGTACCTTAAACATTGACTGATTCACGTAATAGCCACTCAAACATCCAACTACAAAGCATTCTACGGCATGGGATCCCCCAAATGGGGCTTGTCTCTAGAACCCTCCCTCTTGCCCTCTCTCACTCTTGGGGCTGAGTGTACTGGAAAAAGAAATCATCTGAAGATGTTTAACTACTGTGAACTTTTAGGTGAAAAGCCTGTACATACCTGGAGCACTTTTCCATCTCCCACTCCTCAGCAATTACATTTCAGCAGCTTGGAGAGCTGGAACGATTTCTCATGCTAATTATATGTTGTTGTTTTCATTTAAAAAAAAACTCTTTACTTTCTATCTTTGAATCAATACTGTGCATTGGTTCCAAGGCAGATCTGTAAGGGCTAGGCAATGGAGGTTAAGTGATTTGCCCAGAAGTATCCGAGGACAGATTTGAACCCAGGTCCTCTCAGGCTTAGCAGTTTATCACTGAGCCCTCTAGCTGCTCTTCCAGACAATTTCCTAAGATGATAATGTGCTTATCTTTATTGATTGAAGAGGTCTCCCTTACTTTGAATTCCTTGCTATATGTAGAAGCAGCTGATGCTACAGTGGATTGAATATAAGTCCTGGTGTCAGGAAGATCTGAATTCAAATCCTGTGGGACCCTGGCGAGTCACATACCTCTGTCTGCCTCAGTTTCCTTAATAGTAAAGTGGAGATAATAATAGCACCTACTTCTCAGGGTTGTTGTGAAGATCAGAAGAGATCATGATCCTTAGCAGAGTCTCAGGCTCACCTAGGAGGTACCATATAAGAACATAGTCCTTCCCTCCCCCTCCCTTTCCTATTGCCTGGAGGAGACCCAAAGTGCTGAATTTACTGGGTTTAGGTAGACTAAATAAGAAGTCTTCCTGGGGGGAGTTTTGAGCAGAATTTTGGAAGAGAGGAAGGGCAGGAGAGAGACAAAGCTCCCACTGCTCTTCTGAGACTATCCTTAGTGCTTCACCTAGAGCCAAGGTAACAGTTGTTTCCTTGAGCTAAATAGTAACTGACATTTCAGGAAGCTGTGGGAAAGATTTCAGCTTTTTTTCTAAAACCATATGTTGTGTCTCCAAAACAGAGCCCTTCTCTCTCAGTCTCTCAGATCCCTTCCCACACTCCTGCTCGCGTTAGGTAGTCAGTCGCCTTTAAAGTTATCATGGCAATAATAACAGTAATAGTAGCAATAAAGACACCCCAAACTCATTCATATTTCCCATCGCATCCAGGCCAGGGTTTCCACATTCCCTTTCATCTCTGAGATCTTTCAAGGCAGAGGTATAAGAAGTGGCTTCCTATAAATCTCTGAGATGATCCAAGAAATCCCTAAGAGACTAGGGCAATCATGAGTGAGGGCAATGCTGCAGCGATTGGAATTGGGTGTCAGTTTCCCAGTCTGTGAAATGAAGAGTCATTGGTCCAGAACAGGGGTTCTGGAGCCGGGCAGTTGGTTTTTAAACATTCTAATGAGTGTATTTCAATATGATGGGTTCCCGTACAGTCCTATATCTTATTTTATTCATTTAAAATCATGATTCTGAGAAAGAGTCCACAGGCTTTTCTCAACTGCCCAATAGGTCCATGACATGAAAAAAAATTAATAACCTTTCTAAGTTCTAAGGTTCTAACATTTACATGCTTGGCATAGTACCTGGTATACAGTAGGCACCTATAGATAGATACCTATTGACTTGACTTGTATGGTTCTATAAATGGGGATGTAGTAGATAGAGTATGGGTCTGGTGTCAGGAAGACCTGAGTTCAAATCTGGCCTCAGACACTTACTAGCTGTGTGACCTTGGGAAATCACTTATTCCACATTGTCCAGCCCCTTACCTTGGAATGACTGATTCTAAGAAAAAAAAGGTAAGGGTTTAAAAAACTGCTACCACAGAAACTCTGTCCCCCATTTTGAACCCCTCAATAGCTTCTTCTCTTCTGGGTCTGGGAAGAAATACAATTTCCAGGAGCTTTAGTGACTTCAGGCCCCCTCACAAGGCTGCCAGTCCAGGCTTTGCCAGAAGGATGGCAACTGCATTCATTTGGCAGCTGTGTGGAGGATGGTTTGGAGGGGGATCAAAAATCCCTTCTTTTTCCAACAAATGCCACATCATGGCACCATCAAACATAGACCTCCCATCTCCAAGACTGGCTCTCTATCCACTGAGCCACCTAGATGTTCCTGTAGCAATTTTAAAAATCACTGAGAAAGATGTGAGGATGTGAGGGAAGAGTAAGAGTGAGACCAATGGGGACAGAGAGGGGGGAGAGACAGGGACAGAGAGATAGAGGGACAGCAAGAAAGAGACAGAAAGAGATAAAGGGAGAGAGAAGGAGAGAGGGGGGGGGGAGACAGAACCAGAGAGAGACAGAGACAGAGAGATAGAGGGACAGCAAGAAAGAGAGAAAGGGAGAGAGAAGGAGAGAGAGAGAGAGAGAGAGAGAGAGAGAGAGAGAGAGAGAGAGAGAGAGAGAGAGAGAGAGAGAGAGAGAGAGAGAGAGAGAGAGGGAGAGACAGAACCAGAGAGAGACAGAGACAGAGAAAGAGACAGAACCAGAGACAAGAAGAAGGAGTAAGGTTAAAGGGTAAGCAATGATGATAAAAGCAACAGATGATAAAAGATGCTTTCCTGGAGGCTGACATGGATCTTTCCTTTTCCTGACTCAGACTTTTCTGGAGAACACAGCACAGAGTGTTGAATTTATGGCTTCTTGGAGAAACTGCTGGAAAACCGCTAAATTTCCTCCTATTTAAACTATTTGTTTCTCCTCCCTGTTTTATTGCTTCATGCAAGGTTCATTACTAAGTGTTTCTTTGCAATATTAAATTTTGCTTGCCTGTTGTTTGCATTTTAAAAACAATGGATTACCAAATAAAGTAAGTTTATTTCCATTCTGAGTTTGGGTTTTTGCTATAGAGATTGTGATTAATGAGGAGGAACCTGTGGCTAGTTGATGACATCAAATGGAGCTGGCTAAAAGATTTCCCTTCTACCTTAGCAATCAATGGATGACCCAGAGGAGGTTCAGAGTATTTTATGAATTTTATTTGGGATTTGAAATTTTTAGTTATTTTTTTTTACATTGCAGAGGGAAAAAAAAACCATGAAATTGGGACTATAGTCCTAATGAGCTAATGTCATTATCTCCAAGCCAACAGATCAGTTGGCACCAGAGAGACCTTGGGTTTTTCTCCATTGTAGGGAGAAAAAAGGGGGTGGAGTGTAGTAGAGACCTGAAGAGAAGATCCTACCCTAAACTGGTCTTAGTGGGTGGATACAGGTGTATCCAGCTCCTATGTCTTCCCCACTTCCATCCCAAGGAAAAGGCGTAAGAAGCTATTCATCCAAACCACCCCATACTTTGATCTCTGCTATACATCATTAATATTTCCAAAACTTCAGTCTGATCACATCTCTCTCAAGCTCAAGTCTGCAGGTGCTCCTGGCCACCTCTAGGACAAAACACACCTTCCCTGGGCTGGCCCAGAAAGCCTTCCTCAGTCAGCCTTCCCATCAGCCTTTCCAGATTTCTAGTTTCTCATTAAACTGGCCCACTTGGCGTTTCACAGACAGATCGTTGTACACCTCTGTACATTCACCAGGTTGTCTCCCAGGCTTGGAACGGTCTCCTTCCTTCTCTCCTTGGGGGAAGCCTGCTGGCAGATTGGTATAGTCTAGCTCAAGCTATGGAAAAAAGGACAGAATTGTATGGACCAGACTTTGGAGAGCATTTTACCAGCCTCGGAGCACTAGATTCACTATTAGACAAGGCTGTGGAGAGACGTTGGGTAAAATCCATTTCTAGGTAGGCTGGCTCAGCGTCCATGGAGTGTCTGCCAAGCCAACCCTGCTCCACTAATGAAGTAAAAGGTAGTTAGGGAGGGAAGATCCTAACAGTTGATGAGAGGAAGAAGAAGGAGAAAAGATTTTAGAAGATGGATCTTGAGATAGATCTTGAAGGAAGGAAGATTCAGTGGACGGAGGTCAAGAGGGAGTGCGTTCTAGCCCAAAGGAGCCACTAGAACAAGGGCACAGAGAGGACAGATGGACTAGCCATGGGGAGAACCGGCAAGAAAGCCAGTTTGGCTGAACCATGGAGGAGGATAAGGGATGAGAGGGCTGGACAGATAGACTGAGGCCATGTGGGAAAAGTCTTTGAAAGCCAACTAGGCTTGCTAATCAGCTGTGAATCTAGGATCTTTTGGCCTCCTCTTGTGGGGTTGCTGGTTACCATCCTAGACTGGAGAGACAGATGGGAGAAAATGGTCATTTGCCCTCCTGAGCCATTAAGAAATAGACTCACCAGCTGAAAACCCACCAGAAGGGTCTATAATAGTGAGACTGTTGAAAGTGAACAACCTGGAAGGAACCTCAAAGATCATACAGTTCAACCTCACTCGTTCACAGACAAGGATACCCAGGTTTCCTTGGAAAAGTTCGGCCACTTGTCCAGGATCACACAAAGAGTTGTGGTAAAGCCTGGGTCCAAACTGACTCCAAATTCCCCGTTCTTTTCTGGGTGCCATAATCAATTATTAGGGTCAGAAAGGTCCTTGAAAGGAGACAAGATGGGTTCAAGCAATAGCTTTAGAACGTGACCCACCCTATGAGAAGCATTTTGTTGTTATGGCGGGCTGAACTGAGGGGCATGTAGTCTTGGTCAAACAACCCAGGACACAGGCAGCATTAGCCAAGAAATCTTGTCTGAACTTCCCCAGCCAGACATTTTCTGTTGCCTCCAGAGGGCGGCACGTTGGAAACCTCTGAAAGATGTCTAGGCGTGTACAGATGGTGTTTTTTGGCACTAGTGGGTGTACGTGAGACTCCAACTGGCATCCTAGAGAACCGTGCCCACACATCAAGACTGCAGAGGGCCCCATGGGTCAGTGCTGAACAGGAGAGGGAATGTTCATTCATGAGAGCTCTCGATAAACGTGACGGCTTCCTTCTTGTGGTTATCACTTTAAAAGGAGAGCAGGTCAGTCGTGGAAGGGACTCTCGGGCCAATCAAGCACTTTGTCCATACTTGAAATTTGAGGTCAGTGTGGCAGAGAGGAGAGAGCAATGGATTTAAAGTCAGGAAACCCGAGTGTGACACCACACGCTGCCACTGGGTCACCCTGGACACACACACTTCTCGCTACGCCTCAGCTTCCTTCTCTGTAAAAAGAGGAGGGTGTAGTATCAGTCAGGCAATCAACAAACATTTTATCAATTGTGTGCTATATGGCAAGAACTCTGCCAGGAGCTGTGGATATAAATGCAAAAATGAAACTGTTCCTTGCCCTCAAGAAGCTTTTATTTTATTAGGAGACACAGACAGACAGAGTGACTGACAGAAAGACAGAGAGGCAGAGGCAGACAGAGACAGAGAGAAGGAATCAGAGAAAGAGAGACAGAAATAGCAATAGACAGAGCCAGAGAGAGGGGAGGGGGACAGAGAGAGAGAGAGAGAGAGAGAGAGAGAGTGGGGGAGAGAGAGAGAGAGAGAGAGAGAGAGAGAGAGAGAGAGAGAGAGAGAGACAGAGAGACAGAGAGACAGAGAGAGACAGAGACAGAGAGAAACTGAGACAGAGACAGAGGGGGAGGGAGACAGAGACAGAGAGAAGGAATCAAAGAGAGACAGAAATAGCAATAGACAGAGCCAGAGAAAGAGAGAGAGCCAGAGAGAGAGGGAGAGAGAGAGCCAGAGACAGACAGACAGACAGACAGAGCCAGAGAGAGAGAGAGAGAGAGAGAGAGGGAGAGAGAGAGAGAGAGAGAGAGACAGAGACAGAGAGAAAGAGAGAAAGAGAGAAAGAGAGAGGGAGAGAGAGTTAAGATTCTGAGACTGCAATATCATCAGGGAAAATACTCCATAGTGGGTCATTTTCTATTACCCCTTCCTTGTTCTTCCTTAGGCAGCAGAATGGGCTAAAATACATGTTGGTGGAGATTCTTCAACCAGGGGTTTCTCTTTCTCACTTTGCTCACCAGAAAATTCTGCTAACCAAGCTCCCTCTATTATTCAGGTTAATGTAATTCTGTTGTCTCTTGTTGGAATGGTGGGGACAGAAACCTGATGTCAAGGGTCATTAATTTAGGATTTGTGGAATTTTTAGGGGTAGGCGAGCACTGGATTCAGACTCAAAGGACCTGGCCCTTAATCTGGTCTCTGTAGCTGTCTACTTGTGTGGGTTAGCCCCTCTTCCTCTTGGGCACTCGGTATCCTCAGCTCTCAAGTGAGGGATCTTGAACCAAATGATTTTGGAGGTTTTTTCCAGAAGCCTACAACCATCTAGCACATGACCTATGAAGACTTAAAGAAGTGAGGCTGACCTCTGGACCTGCCCCCAATGACCACAGGTATAGAATCAAACAATCCTCTCCTGCCTCTGAAATAAACATTGATGTTGGGCCCCCATAAAGGCCCTTGATCTCTAGGGTCTCTAAACTTGACTGAAGTCCCATTTTGAGGGCTGTGCTAGGCTGGTACCCAACACATGTTTTTCTCTTTTCTTTTTATAGTTAGGTTTTTTTTTTCCTTTCCAGGTGGCCAGCCATTCTAATTGCAGTATGATGCCATCTGGTCTTGTTTTGGGGGGTTCTGCTGGTTGGATCTTAAAAAAAATTTCACTTAAAGTTTTATGGTTCCTTTGGTCTTTACACCAAAGTTATTTCTCTCAAGTGCTCCATCCCCATGAAATCCTCTCTCATCTAGCAATGGAGTCTTTAATCAAGCGCACTCAACAAAACCACCATAGTGTATATCATATTCTGCTTCTGTAGTCTCTTCATCTTGGAAATGGGTGGTGCAGTGGCTAGCACTGAAGTCCAGATGGACCTGAGTTCAAAATTTGACCTTTGACATTTAGTAGCTGTATGACTTTGGGTAAGTCATTTGGTTTCCTCAGCTGTACAGTGAGGATAATAATAGCACCTAACTTACCAAGTTGTATCAGATGAGATACTATTTGTAAAATGTTTAGCATCATGCCAGGCAGTCAGTAGGTGAATAATAAATATGCATTTCCCTCTTTCCTCTCTACTGTGATGATAGAGGTTGGCTTCATTATCAATTCTCTAAAACCAAAGTTGCTCATGACAAGTAATCAGAATTTGATTGCCTTTTGGTGGTTTTGTCATTTACAGTTTTGAAATTTTCTATAGCATTCTCCTGATTTTGCTTTCTTTGTTATATATCATTTTACATCTATTTGTTTCTTTTTTTAATGGTTTACTGATGCTTTTTAAAAACATTGCTGTCACTTTACAGTCCCCGATCATATCTTCAATAGGACCCTCCACTGTAGCACAAAAGCATAGTTAAGTACATTGAGCATTTCGGATAAAGTATGTCTCATTCTGCACCTGTAGCCCCCCAGGTAAGCGAGGTATTTTTCACCGTCAGTCCTTTGGAGTCAGACTGGTTTTGATCTTTATGTAAATCACTCTCAATCGTCTCCCTACATCATTTTGTACAAATCTTCCCAGTTTTCTCTGAATTGTATTCACAGTTTCTTATGGCCCAATGCAATTCCATTATATTCACGAGCCTCAGCTATCACACCTGGTTTGTCCATTCCCAAATCTTTTGTTCATTCTGTGCCTCACTTTTCTGTGTACCACAAAGAACAGTGATCTGAATGGGAAAGTTGTCTGTGACTGATCTCCTTGGTATATTTCCCCAGTAGTGGGAACACTTGGTCAAAGGGGAAGACAATTTAGGGATTTTCTCATGATTTTCTGGTTAGATCTTGGTGCATATTAGAGAAGTTTTCTTAGAGAAAAGAGTGACCCATTTCTGCCAAAATGATTTTCCTGGAGAAAAGAAGTTTCCTTCTTGTGTCTTTCAGAGATGGTTACTGTCTGGGTCTTTGCCCCAGATGCCCCCAGTACCAAAGCCTTTTGGGGGCCACATCCAGAATCTATAATTAACAAAAACCATCTCTGAAAGCTCTGATTGCCTATAATTCATGTTAAGGTCAACGAGTGGAAATATTCATTCCTGGCCAATTTGTGAAGGTTCCAGAATGTCAGCAGTTATTCATTTTAGAAAAAGGAACAGATAAAAATAACAGAAATGGAAGAAAGGTTCAAGGGCTTCTTTGTAAGGAATGGTTCATGTCTTGCATTCTTGACATGTGAATATAAAAATCAGTTGAAATGAGGTAGAAGGAATGTGGGGAGAGGGTCAGGGCACCCTTCTAACTTTAATTTTAAGTGACACAAGGAGTAAAATCTGGTAGATATGAGTAAGAAAAACTGGGTTCTAATCCTTCCTCCTGACTCTTTTAGCTGAGTGATATTGATCTAGTCACTGAATTTTTCTAAGCCTAAGACAACTTTTTAAGACTGATTTCTTCTTACTTTTAGATTAAGGTCTTCTAAGGCTATACGTTATTAGAGATGGGGGAAGTTCTCAGATCATTGAAATGGAAGGTCCTTGATTCTGATGTCATGTTGTTATTGACACCACAATCATTTAAGTCTGTGATTTTTGGTGGTTTTCAGTCTGGGGAACTCCTGGTATGGTAATTCCATCTACTGTTGCATATCAGCAACTCTTCTGGGACTCATGATCTTAGAGAGATATCTGGGGCATTAAGATATTAAGTCTCATTTTTTTTTTTGCTCATAACACAATCTGTTTTGGTTCTTCTCTTTACAAGCCTACCAGATCTCCTCTTGTTCTCCCTCTCTTAAGTGAGGGTGATATCTATTACTTTACTAAGAAAATTGAGGACTCCATGGTTTTCTTCATCTTTTTTTCTCCTTGACATCATCCCCTACTCTTTTCTCCTTTCCTCTAGTTTCTAATGAGGTAGGCTTTCTCCTTGTCAAAAGCTAAGCTCCCTCCAAAAAAAAGAGAGCTAAACCCCTCCAATCCCATAATATCACCTCCAGCCTTCTCCAGAAGATTTACCCTTTAATCCTATCCCACCCTCTCCTCTAATCTTCAGTCTCTTTCCAGTGTTTTCATGATATACTTTTCTTGTGGTTCTCCTATGGATCTATCTGGCTCCTCTTTCCTATTCTCCTTTTCTGGCTTATCATCCCTACTGTAGGTATTCTGGGAAGTTCTTCTATCCTTCTGTCTCTGAACCCTCTCTCAGTGGCTTCATTATCTCCCATCCATTTAATGATCAGTCATTCATTAAGTACCTACTATGTGCTAAATGCTAGGGATGCAAAACAAGATAAAAGACAGTCTCTTCTCTCAAGAAACTCACAGTGTAATGGGAGAGGGATATATAAACAACTATACACAAATGATCTATAGCTGGAATAGAGATTAGATATAAAATAGATATAGATAGAATTGGAGTTAATCAACAGAGAGAAGGTCCATGCCTCATGGAATCTTTCTCTTCCCTCAAGACATAGCTCGAACACAAGGGTTTCTTATCCTTGTTTTGTGCCCATGGACCCCACTGGAAGTCTGGGGAAGCCTATGGGCCTCTTCTCAGAATCATGTTCTTAAATAATTAAAGAAAATTGGGGGGGGGGAGGTTGCACCCGGGTGGTTCAGTGGATAGAGAGCAAGGCCTGGAGATAGGGAGCCCTGGGTTCAGATCTAGCCTCAGAGTTCCTCACTCATGATCCATTGTCCTTTTGACATTCTATTTCTGACTCAGGTTAACCTTGGCCATGAAAGAGAAAGTTGAATTTCTTAGTTGTGTGACCCTGAGTAAGTCACCTAAACATCATTGCCTAGCCCTTACCTCTTTTGTGTTTTAGAAACACTACCTAGCATTAATTCTAAAATGGAAGGTAATGATTTAAAAAAATAATTAAAGGCAATGTTAAATTTTGGCTAGAGGTTAGTGAAAATAAAGACAAGAGTGTTTTTTTACATCCCTTTCCATATTCATGGATCCCCTGAAAACTATCCACATGCTTCATGGAGGTCTATGGGCTTCAGATTATGAGCCCCTTTTCTATACAAAGGATTTCTTGATTCTCCCCAAATGCTAGTTTCCTCCCTTTCTAACTTTGCTTTTAACTACCTAGTATAGGTTCTACATTTCTTCTGAATATGCTCTTATATGTACATATCTACTTGATTAGAATATCAATTTCTTGAGAGTAGGAATTGTTTCATTTTTGTGTCTATCCCTAGCACTTGGTTCAGTCCTTGGCACACAGAATGTGTTTAATCAATACTAATTGGTTGATCAATTGATTAGCATTATTCAAATATAACAGCAGAGATCCACACTTTGAAATTCAATATTTTCATTGGTGGCCGAGGTTGACCTGAGGCAGAATCTCACGAAACAAGGAATATGATGTCAAAAGGGCAATGGTCTGTGAGTGAGGAACTCAACGTTTTGAGTTCAATTCTGCTGTTACCAGTAGTTGACTGGGAGACTTTGGGTACTTTCTACCCCTCAGATTCCTCATCTATAAAGTCAAGAGGCTGAACCAAATGTCCTCTGAGGTTCCTTTTAGCTCTTCCACTCAATTAAATTCAGCAAGTATTTATGGAGTGTTAGGACACCGAGCTAGAACCAAGGATAAAAAGACAACAAGGAAACAATACCTCTTCCCAAGGAGTCTTCATTCTAGTCCTTAAATTCTACTGAAATCTATGGCTGAGGGCCACCCCATTTGGGCTCACACTGACCAGCCCTAAATTTAGAGATGGCCCCCAAATCTGCCTACCTTCTTACCTACCTACCTATGTACCTATCTCTCTATCCATCTCTCTCTCTCTGCCTCAATGGATTGTGGAGGAAAGGGGACATTGAGGGATGCAAAAAGGGATGAGTCAATCTGTCAATTCATTTGGCCAACAGTGTGCCAACTCAAAGGATCCTTCCAGAAGTCTGAACTCTCAATAAGGCCATCTTGTGGTGGTTTTGATCACTAGATGGACTCCAAGGTCCTTTCCAACTCTACATCTATGATCCTATGCTCCTGCACAAGTGATTTTAGGTCTCTGATCAGCAATTTCCTCATCTGTAAAATAAGGATAGATAATACCTATGGAATAATGGAGCACACCTGGAAGTGGTACTCTGCTGCTGGAAGGATTTTGGAAGGCCTGTGATTTTGTCAGATGTGTATGTCCTCTCCATCAGCACAGACTACCACCCCTCCATGGCTCAGCAGCCTTCCCGAATTGCCATGACTGAAGGATTTATTATGTATCCAAGCCATTGGGGAGACTCTAGAACAGGAGAAGAGACAGTCAGTCCATCATTCAGCCTGTCCTGAAAGTCTCTCCAGCCTGGAGGGTCTTCAAGTACATTCCCTTTCTGCTGACATAGATTTCAGGGATTCTAGCTCACCTCCAGGATCATGGAGGGAGGAGGGCACCTCCTACTAAAAGGAAATTCTGCTTTATTCTTTGACAAACTGAAATGAGTTTAGAAGGGTCTGAAATGGGGCTTCTCTGGATTCCCCATCCCCTGGTTCCTTATCCTACATTTGCAGGAGTTCATGGAAGCTTTCAATCATTTAAGGGTTTAAGCTTCCATCTTTCCCTGAACCACCATGCTTGCCAGAAACCCCAGTGAGCTGGTGGATGGTGTTTTTGTCTCCATGAGTCTTGTCTGCTTCTAATAATAATGCCTTGCCCAGAGCATGAGTGGGATTAAGCAAACTTTGGAATGAGCATCTTTCTGATAGTGGCTTGAAGATTGCCTCTGTGGGCCAGGCTTGTAGTTCTTTAATTAGCTCCTGTTAAAAGTAGGCCCTTCAGCAGGCTGAAAGAGATTCAGAGACTTTTAGCTCTTTGGTTGCTTCTGTTGCAGGAAATTGGGCCTGGCAGGGGAAGGGTGGGTGGGGGGAGGCAGGAAGTCTTTTCCCTAAACCTTTCTGAAAATGAGAAATCGAAGCCTGCAGAGTCTGGGTATCAGCACATCATGCCTTAGAATCTCAAGACTTTAGAGCCTTAGAGTTTGTCTAAGTCAGCCTTCTCATTTTACAGGAAAGGAAACTGAGGTTCAATGCACTAAAGTGGCTTATCCAAGGTCAAACAATAGGTTAATTGAAAGACATGACTAAAACCCAGGTTTTCTGGCTCCAAGTTCAGAGTCCTATTCAATCTACCTTCCTTCCTTCCTTCCTTCCTTCCTTCCTTCCTTCCTTCCTTCCTTCCTTCTTTCATCCCTTCCTCCCTTCCTCCCTTCCTTCCTTCCTTCCTTCTTTCCTCCCTCCCTTCCTTCTTTCCTCCCTTCCTCCTTTCCTCCCTCCCTCTCTTCCTCCCTCCCTCCCTTCCTTCCTTCCTTCCTTCCTTCCTTCCTTCCTTCCTTCCTTCCTTCCTTCCTTCCTTCCTTCCTTCCTTCCTTCCTTCCTTCCTTCCTTCCTTCCTTCCTTCCTTCCTTCCTTCTTTCTTTCCTTCCTCACTCAGAAACTATAAAGAAGCAACCTATGGGATTAATAGATCTCAGGTTCCATCCTTTATTGTGTTAACTTGTACAAATCACTTCATGAACTTCTGCTTCAGTTTCTTCATCTGTAAAATGGGGAAGAGAGCTAATAACAATTTATTAAGCACCCATTAGTAGGCATACAGCTATGTGCTAAGCACTTAACAAATATTATCTTATTTAATCTCCACAACAACCCCCCCCTTTGTTTTATGCTGTTGTGGAAACCAAGGCAGGCAGAGGTTAAATGCCTTGCTTAGGGTTACACAGCTTTACTAACTCATTAACTGTGAAATGGGATTTGAGCCCTTCTTCCTGACTCCAGATCTACCTCTATCCACCAAGCCAGTTGGCCACTGAAATGTGATACTCCTTGTGCTACCAATTTCCCAAGATTGTTGTGAGGGGAAGTTCTTTATAAATTTCCCAGAAATGGAGCTTAATATAAATGAATGACTCACCCAGTAGGACCCCCTTGGTTATTTTGAAGTGTGACAAGGAAATCACTTTTAAAAGACTGATATATATTAATTTAAGGTCGCCAAGGAATTCAGCTATGTAATTCCTTAATGAAAACTCAAGTCAGCCGTCAACCTTTTATGGAGTTTTAATTACAAACAGGAGGAAGAAAGGAATTAGAGATAGAGAGATAGAGGGAGAGAGAAAGAGGAGAGAAGGGAATAGGGCTTAAATACCCCTACTGTTTAGGCTGGGCCAAAAGGCCCAAGCCCTTAGATAGCTGGGGCAATGAAAAGAGATCAGTCCCTATTACTCACGTGACCAAAAATGGAGAAACAGTCTCAGGGGCCCCCACCTTCAGCTTCCTTCAGCGCAAGCTTCTCAGAGCACACCGCAACCACTCCGACAAACTCCTCAACCACCTCCAGTCTTCAGACCCCCCTATCCTTAAGGAAACCATCCAAGTTCCCTCCCCTCAGTCCTCACATCTACCAATCACCTGTCCATCAATTTCCCTGTGCCAATGGAGGCTCTAGCTTAACCCAGGACTGCCCAGAGGTCTCTGGCTTTGCACATGTCTGTTGAAGGTCATATTTTCAAATAATTAAATCTTTGATCCTTTGCTACAGCCCTTCCTAAATCCTGTTAACCTGAGTAGGGTAGAGATTGGAATAATTAAATTTTGATCTATGCTGCAGCCCTTCCTCAATCCTGTTAGGACTGAGTAGGGTGGAGATTGATTCCAAGTATCTCCATTGTATCAATTCTAAAATCAATCATGACTCAAAGAAATTCCTGTTCTATGCTTAAGCATAGGTCAAAGTCCTTTCCATTGTTCAGCAAAAGGTTTCTGTCCTAAAGTAATCTTAAGAAGGGAAGGAGAAGGAACCTCCCATGCCAATGGGGTTCACATTCCAATAGTCAAGACCCACTATCAATAGGAAATTTTTCAAGTATGAAATTTCCCAATGGTGAAATTTCCAACATTTATAAGTCTAAGAAATTTTGAGGTTTACAGAAGATAGAGATCCTGCCTTCCATTTTTCTTGCCTTTGTCCCATCAGAGGGTAATAGGAGGAGAATAAGAGAAACTCATACCTCTTCAGTAGAAAGAGTAGACCACAGATGGAGGGGACCAGAAAAGCCATCTCATGCAATTCCGTTATTTTCCCAGAGACATTAAGGTCAGGGAGGCAGTAAGTTACAGCACTTGCCCCAGAAGCTGTTTTCTTCTGCCTAGTTTGACATGGCAATTGGCACAATTGGACATCAATTTCCTGACTTGCGTCCATGATTTTTCATGACCAACGAGAACAGATACTAAGGGAAATTCAGTACTCCGAAGGGTTCATTATTATAATTGGAGTACTGGAGTCATTTTAGGTTGAGGATTATTAAAATCCAAGCTGCCAGGCGAGGTGGGATTTGTGTTGTATGATTCAGGACTCCACAGTGTAAGGATAGCAAATTAGCTGAGGGCATCCAGAGGCAGGCAACCAGGAATAAGAAGGACCTTGCTTCCAGCTGAGGAGCTATTGGTGGAAGGGAGCATGTTTTAGCCTTGAAAAGGGAAGTCTTGGGAAGGAGTGGGAGAA
Organism: Monodelphis domestica; assembly: GCF_027887165.1. Classification (NCBI taxonomy): domain Eukaryota; kingdom Metazoa; phylum Chordata; class Mammalia; order Didelphimorphia; family Didelphidae; genus Monodelphis; species Monodelphis domestica. The sequence continues at coordinate 20,518,243 of NC_077227.1, read as the reverse complement.
GAGTGGCACATGATAGCTCCCTTCATGTATGTACCTTAGGATAAAAGACAAAACTCTCAGCTTGGCATCAAAATCTCCACCCTCTAACCTGGCTCCTGCTTAAATTCCTCTCTAATTTCATACTACTCTTCCTCATGTAACCCCCTTTTCTAAGCAAACTGGGTGATCAACTCCCAGGATATAATATAATTAAATTATTTAATTGTAGTACATGTTATATAATATGTACTGTAATTATTATATACTGTAATGAAATAATTTAATTGTTATATGATAATATACCTGTTTAGCAATATAATTAAATTAAATATAATTAAAATATATAATTAACTCCAAGTATGTAATGGTCCAAAAATAGTCCAATAGTCCAAGTATGTAAATAAAGTATATCATTGACTCCAAGTATATAATGGTCCATCAGTTTCCCCCATATCTTTGCACAGGTTGGCTCTTATTTTTGGAAGAGATTCCCTCCTCAACTTGACCCCTTAGAATCTCTAGCTTCTTTCAGGGTCACAGTCAGGAGCCCCCTCAAATAGGAAAAGTAAGCCCCTGTCTTGGACACTCCAGATCACCCCCTTGTTAACCCACTCTTGCTCTTGAAATTATTTTGTATCATTTTCTATATTTGTATATTTATTCATCTGTGTCCATGTGGGTCCTTTTCATTCAGTCACCAAGTCTACAATTTTTTTTAATTGTCATGGCACAACCAGAGGACAATGTGTTGAATCATTCATCTAAAGAATAAGCGGTTTATGCTTATTAGAGAAAACATCTGCAAGTCTGCCAATCCTCTGACCAGTTGTCCTTACAGAACCCTGGGGGCCACTCTCTGTTTCCTGGTCTACCTTAGGACTGGGCACTTGGAAGGGAGAGGACTTTGGGAAAAGCCATTTTAACAACCAGTTGTTAAATAGCGACTTTGTGCCAAGCACCTCAGAAAAATTTGAGAATAGAAGGACAGAAATGAAATTGTCTTTGCCTTCAAGAAACTCCCATTTTGTTAAGAGAGACTATCCATACATACACATAAATAAAGCATATCCATGGTAATTTGAGGAAGACAATAAGAGGTTAGTATTTTTATAATGGGGCAGCTAGATGGGACAGTGGATAGACTGCTGGATCTGGAGTCAGGAAGGATTGAGTTCAAATGTGGTCTCAGGCACTTACTAGCTGTGTGATCCTGGGCAAGTCACTTATCCTGTTTGCCTCAGTTTTCTCTTGTGTAAAATGAACTAGTGAAGGAAATGCCAAATGTATTGCACCCTCAAGGCAATAGAGAACCATTGAGCAGTGTTGAATTGGGGAATAAACTGGGATTGTGGGCTCTAAGCAGATGCATTTGGCAGTGGTGTGAAGGATAGGTTGGCCAGAGACTGAAGGCTCCCCAGAGATCTAGAATGGGGAGGGAGCTTAGTCATTGCCTAATTTAGCCTCTTTGTTTTACAGATGCAGAAAGCAAATCCCTGAGAAGTAAAAGGACTAGACCAAGGCCACCCAGATCTGGGGTTTAAACTTGGGTTCTGTGATTGAAAGTTTTGTGCTCTTTCTCCTTTCCCAAGTTCCTTCCCATCAGAAAGACCCAATAAGTAGGCTAACCCGATAATCCAGCTAGAGGCAATGGAGGAGGTTGGCTTCTCTGTGAATGGAGAGAAAGGATAAATACAAGAGATGTTATAGAGAGTGAATCATGAAGACTTAGCAGCTAGTTAGATAGTAAAGGGTAGAAAAGGCGGGGAAAGAGGCAAGGATGACATTTCAAGACTGGAAAGACGGTTCTACCCTCAAGGGAAATACAGATATTTTCAGTTGAGGTAGGTTTAAATAGGGCAGTCCATAACAGTATATCACTCTGCATGTACACACATGCAAATACAACTCTTCCATGAAGACTAATGAGGAAGTCTCACCCTCAAAGCTCATTATTTTGAATAATTTAGTATCTGCGGGGCTCTTGATTATGTGTGCAGAGTAATCACTTGGATGGTTTATCATTTGTAGAGACAGGAATGAGGCAATTTTGGCTATATAAAACAACTTTCGAGATGACTGATAATGCTAAGAAGCAAAAGAAACCCTGTAAATTGCAAGGACTTCATCTCTGTCACCAAATGAAAATTGTGCTTTCTATAATTATGGGGTACCTGGGAGAAATGGAAGCATGTTCTCCGAAACATTCTCCTCTGGGTCAGATTTTAGCATTCAACACAAACTATGAGAGTGAGGCACTGGGCTAGTCACTGAGGACACACAGAGAAAACAAAAGCATCCTGACCATCAGCGATCTGATATCCTACCCAAATGGAATCCTCATCGCAGACGCCATGTAAATAGCGTCTCCTGCTATAAGAGGTACCATGCCTCTTGTAGACAGCTCTTTTCAGCCATCCTTTCAAGGAGGAACACTCACCCCAGCAAATGGAACCATTTATTGATTTAATAAGGACTTATTAAGAGCTACTATAAGCCACACTTTTGTGCTTCAGACACGAATGATAAAAATGACATAGACCCTCCCTTCAAGGAGAGGACTTCTATTTCTACCAGAAGGAAACAACCTGTACCCAGAAAGGTAAATCCAAAATACATGCCAAGCAAGCACAAAATAATGTCACTAATATACCATGGGAGAAGATGCTAACAATTGTTGAAGGAGATCAGGATAGGCTTCCTGTAAGAGGTGACCGTTGAGTTGATCTTTGAAGGACAGATGTTATTTAAAAGGCATAAGGGAGGAAGGAGTATATTCTGAACATGAAGGTGAGGGCTGGCTTGTGCAAAGACAGTCCAGAGAAAATGTCAGAAATGCACAAAGACCATAATGGGGGAAGGGGGAAATATAGAGTATGACTCTGGAGAGTAACATGCAGCAAACTTGGGAAAGTAGCTGGAGTCAAGGTGGGAAGTGCTTCAGATGCCAAACTAGAAGTTTGTATTTTAACAGAGAAGTAAAGGAAGTATGGAAATTCTTGGAAACTACCCTGATAGACTATGGAAAGCCCCAGAGGCTTGGTTGGCTTGTTTGCCTGACGCCTTAGTTCCTTCCTTATCCAATCAAAGGAATTCCCATCTCATAAAGGGGTTGCAGGATGGAGCACATGCTATTCATGTATTTTAAAAACTTTTCTGGCCCATTTTAGTGATTATTAATTTAACTGAGGTAAGAATGTCCTTTGAACTAAGATTTGTCTTCTTGTCCATGTTCTCTCTTTTAAAATCAGCCCCAGAATAATGCTTGGAGAGTTTCTGACTATTCTCAAGCAATGCTGCCCACTGTCTGGCCATCCCCCTCATTGTCCATCCACCAGAATTCAGACCCAGACCCTCAGGCCCCGGGCTCTGATAGGAGAGCTTTGGCCTTGCCATGTTCAGAACCAGGACATTTTCCAGTCTATCAAGCCATACTCCCTTATCACATTTATGTAGCTCTTGCCTTTTATGTAGTATCTTCCCTAATTAGAAGAGTAAGCATCTTAAGGACAGGAACTGTCTTGCTTTTATCATTTTTACTTAGTTATTATATATATATATATGTATATATATATATATATAGTTAAGAAATGTCAATTTCTTAACAAATACTTTTTGTTCCCACTCTCCTATTCTTCCTCTTTACCTCCCTCCCACCTTTCCTTCCTCCCTGCCTTCCTTCCTTCCTTTTTTCCTTCCTATCTTCCTTCCTCCTTCCCTTCCTTCTTTCCTTTGTCCTCCCTTCCTCCTTCCCTCCTTTCTTTTTTCCTTCCTTACTCCCTTCTTTCCTTGCTTCCAAATAAAGCCTGAAGTTGGAGTTAAAAAGACGAGGGGTTTGAATTCAGTTCCAGATACTACTTGTTTTGTGATCCCAGGAAAGTCAAATAATCCCTCTGAGCCTCACTTTTCTCTTTTTTTATTATTTTTATTTTTTTTGAACCCTTACCTTCCATATTTTTTTAAAATTTTATTTAGTTAATTTAGAACATTATTCCTTGGTTACAAGAATCATATTCTTTCCCTCACTCCCCTACCTTCACCCTTCCCGCAGTCCATGCGCAATTCCACTGGGTATTACATGTATCCTTGGTCAGAACCCATTTCCATGTTGTTGGTGTTTGCATTAGGATGATCATTTAGAGCAGTGGTTCTCAACCTATGGGTCATGACCCCAGTGGGGGTCGAATGACCAAAACACAGGGGTCGCTTGCCTAAAGCCATCAGAAAATACATATTTTCCGTTGAGAAATCGCGCTACTTTACAGCAAGATCTTGTAAAGAACAGGGACCCTGCTGCCCACACATTGTACTAATATTAGTTACCTATCAGCAGCCCTCCCCCTATGAGGGGCTATGGATTTACCCTGTTGCCTGGAGACCGAACTCAAACAGAGACCCAGAGAGAGCACCCGGGCACTGGCTCCAGAGGGGTTAAGAATGAGTCCTGGAGCGGATAACTCCTGGAGCGAATAACGGAGCCAAGTAACCACAACAAAGTGAAGCCTCAGCTCGAGCTGGAGGGAGATGACAGGAAGAAGAAGGCAGCTTCTGTGGACCCCCTCCCCAGGCAGGACTTACCTCCCGCCCCAGTGCTCAGGCTGCCTCCTGCTGGATTAATATTTCTCAATATATAATTAAATATTGATTTTGTGATTAATCACTATGTTTAAATTATGTTTGATTTGTAGCAATGAGAATATACAATGCATATCAGGTATTTACATTCCGAATCATAACTGTAGCAAAATTACAGTTTTGAAGTAGCCACCAAAATAATTTTTTGGTTTGGAGTCACCACAACATGAGGAACTGTATTGAGGGGTCACGGCATTAGAAAGGTTGAGAACCACTGATTTAGAGTCTACATCCCCAGTCATATCCCCTTCGGCCCATGTAGTCAAGCAGTTGTTTTTCTTCTATGTTTCTATTCCCACAGTTTTCCCTCTGAATGAGGATAGTGATTTTTCTCATAGATCCCTCTGGGTTGTTCAGGATCACTGCATTGCCACTAATGGAGAAGTCAATTACATTTGATTATACCACAGTGTGTCAGATTCTGTGTATAATATTCTACTGGTTCTGCCCCTTTTGCTCTGCACCAGTTCCAGAAGGTCATTCCAGTTCCCATGGAATTCCTCCAGTTTATTATTTCTTTGATCAGAATAGTATTTCATGACCAACATATACCACAATTTGTTCAGCCATTCCCCAATTGAAGGGCATCCCCTCATTTTCCAATTTTTTGCCAACACAAAGAGAGCAGCTATGAATATTCTTGTACAAGTCTTTTTCCTTATTATCTCTTTGGGGTACAAACCCAGGAGTGTTATGGCTGGGACAAAGGGCAGACAGTCTTTTAGAGCCCTTTGGGCACAGTTCCAAATTGTCCTCCAGAATGGTTGGATTAATTCACAACTCCACCAACAATGCATTAATGTCCCAATTTTGCCACATCCACTCCAGCATTCATTGCTTTCCTTTTCTGTCATGTTAGCCAATCTGCTAGGTGTGAGGTGGTACCTCAGAGTTGTTTTGATTTGCATGTCTCTGATTATAAGAGATTTAGAACATCTTTTCATGTGTTTATTAACAGTTTTGATTTATTTAATTGAAAATTGCCTATTCATGTCCCTTGTCCATTTGTCATTTGGAGAATGGCTTGATTTTTAGTACAATTGATTTACCTCTTTATAAATTTGAGTAATTAGACCTTTGTCAGATGATTTTGTTATGAAAATTATTTCCCAATTTGTTACTTTCCTTCTAATTTTGCTTGTATTGGTTTTGTTTGTACAAAACCTTTTTAATTTGATGTAATCAAAACTATTTATTTTATATTTTGTGATTTTTTTTCTAACACTTGTGTGGTTTTAAAGTATTTCCTTTCCCAAAGGTCTGACATGTATACTATTCTGTGTTGACCTAATTTACTTATATTTTCCTTCTTTATGTTCAAGTCATTCACCCATTCTGAGTTTATCTTTGTGTAGGGTGTGAGACGGTTAATCATCTCATACTATCTTCCAATTTTCCCAGCAGTTTTGATCAAATAGTGGATTTTGGTCCCAAAAGCTGGGATGTTGATTCTCTAGGATTCTTTAAGTAGACCATCATATCATCCACAAAGAGTGATAGCTTGGACTCCTCATTGCCGATTTTAATACCTTCAATTTCTTTTTCTTCTCTAATTGCTACTGCTAGAGTTTCTAGTACAATGTTAAATAACAGAGGTGATAATGGGCATTCTTGTTTCACTCCTGATCTTAATGGGAATGCATCTAGTTTATCCCCATTGCAGATGATGTTGGCTGATGGTTTTAGATATATACTCTTTGTTATTTTTAGCAAAGGACCTTCTATTCCTATACTTTCTAGTGTTTTCAATAGGAATGAGTGTGGTATTTTGTCAAAGGCCTTTTATGTGTCTATTAAGATAATCTTGTGATTTTTTTTTGGTTTGCTTGCTGATATGGTCAATTATGTGGATGGTGTTCCTAATATTGAACCATCCTTGCATTCCTGGTATAAATCCCACCTGATCATAATGAATAACCCTTGTGATGACTTGCTGGAGTCTTTTTGCTAGTATTTTATTTAAGATTTTTGCATCTATATTCATTAAGGAGATTGGTCTATAGTTTTCTTTCTCTGTTTTTGACCTGCCTGGCTATGGAATCAGTACCATATTTGTGTCATAAAAAGAATTTGGTAGAACTCCATCTTTGTTTATTATGTCAAATAGTTTGCATAACATTGGGATTAGTTGTTCTTTGAATGTTTGATAGAATCCACTTGTGAATCCATCAGAATCTGGGGATTTTTTCCTTAGGGAGTTCTTTGATGGCTTGTTCAATTTCTTTTTCTGATATTAGATTATTTAAGAATTCTATTCATTCTTCTATTATTCTAGGAAATTTATATTTTTTATAGATTCATCCATATACCCTAGATTGCCATATCTGTTGCCATATAATTGGGCAAAATAGTTTTTAATGATTACCTTAATTTCCTCTTCATTGTAGGTGAGGTCTCCCTTTTCATCTATGGTACTCTTAATTTGGTTTTCTTCTTTCTTTTTTTTTATTAGATTGCCCAGTACTTTGTCTATTTTGTTTGTTTTTTCAAAATACCAGCTTCTAGTCTTATTTATTAGTTCAATAGTTCTTTCACCTTATATTTTATTAATTTCTTCCTTAATTTTTAGGATCTCTAATTTAGTTTTCATCTGGGGATTTTTGATTGTTCACTTTCATGTTTTTTTTTTATTTCCATGTCCAATTCATTGACCTCTGCCCTCCCTAATTTGTTAATATATGAACTCAAGGATATAAATTTCCCCCGGAGTACTGCTTTGGCTGCATCCCATAGATTTTGAAAGGATGTCTCATCATTGTCATTTTCTTCAATGAAATTATTGTTTCTATGATTTGTTCATAAACTAGCCAATTTTGGAGAATCATATTATTTAATTTCCAATTAATTTTTAATATGCCTCTCCATGCACCCTTATTGGTAATTATTATTATTGCATTATGATCTGAAAAGTTTGCATTTATTATTTCTGCTTTTATGCATTTGTTTGACATTTTTTATTCCCTAGTACATGGTAAGTCTTTGTGAATGTACCATGTGCTGCTGAAAAGGTGTATTCCTTTTTGTTCCTATTTATTTTTCTCCATATGTCTATTAACTCTAATTTTTCTAAGATTTCATTCACATCTCTTACCTGTTTCTTATTTATTTTTTATTTGATTTATCTAAATGTGATAGTGGTAAGGTCAGGTCTCCCACTAGTATAGTTTTATTATCTATTTCCTCCTTCAACTCCACTAGTTTTTCTTTTAGAAATTTGGATGCTATACCATTTGGTGTATACATGTTGATTACTGATATTTCCTCATTGTCTATACTGCCTTTCATCAGAATGTAGTTACCTTCCCTATTTCTTTTAATCAGATCTATTTTTACTTTGGCTTTCTCAGATATCATGATTGCAACTCCTGCCTTCTTTCTATCAGTTGAGGCCCAATATGTTTTGCTCCAACCTTTATTTCTAACCTTGTGAGTGTCTGCCCGCCTCAAGTGTGTTTCTTATAGACAACATGTGGTAGGATTTTTATTTCTAATCCACTCTCCTATTTGTTTTCATTTTATGGGTAAGTTCTTCTCATTCATGTTCAAAGAACACTTGTGTATTCCCCAGCAGTTTTATATCCTATCCTAGTTCTGTCTTTTTTTTCTTTTGCTACATCCATTTAAACCAGTGGTTTGCTTTTAATCAGTCCCCCTAATCCCCTCCCTTAATAAGCTTCCCTTTCTGCCCCCTCCCTTTGTGTTCCCTTCTTTTATTTAGGGTTTCTTAAGTTTCCTTCCCCCTCTCTTTTGTAAACCTTAAAATTTCACAGACTTATGAATGTTAAAAATTTTACTCCACATTGAGGAATCCTCCAATTCCCTATTTGAAATAATTCCCTACCAGATAGTGAGAACTCTACTTGAATGTGAAAACTCCTTGCTATGGGAGTATCCCTACTCCACCTCTATTTAAGACTGCTTTAGGCGGGAAAACTCCTTGCTAAACAATGAAAGTACTTGAAAACCATACTTATAAAGGAAAGGAATTCTTTGAGCCATGCCTGTTTTTGGAATTGATACAATGGGATGCTAGGTGCCTATAAAGATGGGGCAACTTGTAAACTACTTAGACCTAAAAGGTGAAAACTTACTCAGAGGTTTTCTCTTAATGAAATTAGTCGACACAGCAGCATTTTTTTCTGACTTACTAAAGAGATTAATCTACTCAGCTGTGAATTCAAAATGGGCTGTCTTTTGGAAAACATCTACAGTTATTGATAGATGGAAGAACTTAGGGCAGGCGACATAGGAGATTTTGCCCTTAAAAATAAGAGCTCAGAAAAGAGCTGGAGGTCATTCTGAAACATTCAGATTGAGGAAGGACTGATTCTGAAACATTCAGATGGAGGAGGGAGCTGGTGAAAGCAGCTGAGATGATGCTGGCCTGGTGTCACTAGAATCCTTGCTTAGGCAGACCTTGTGGTGAGTGTTAAAAGACTGACTGACTAATCTCTCTCTCTTAAGACTCAGGTCTAGGCCATGTTGGCTTAAGGCCCTTCATACTTATTTCCTTTTTCTCTTTTTCTCTTTTTTCTTTAATTCTACATTTGTATTAATTAAAATCTCTATAAACCCAGTTGACTTGGGTATTTGAATAATTGGGAATATTTCCCTGGCAACCACCTTATATTTGATTTAAAAACCAAGACACTGTAGTGAAACATATTTTCTGCAGTCAAATTTACTCACCCTCTCTTATATCTATCACAATTTATATCTTCCACTATTTTAATCACTACAGTTTAAGACCTCAAACATTTTAAATCTTACACGTTCCCCTCCCTTTTTGTACTCCCTTCCCCCCTACCTCCCTTAGTTTCCCCTTCTTACTTTCTCTGTAGGGTAAAATAGAATTCAATACCCCAATAGATCTAGATGCTCTTCCCTCTCAGAACTGATTTTACTGAGAGTAAGGTTTAAGTATTACCTATTAGCACTCTCTTTCTTTCCTTCTTATAATAGTGTTCTTCCCCTCCCCTTCCCATGTGTATCTTTGTGTGATAAAGATTATCCTATTTATTTTATTTCTTCAAGTATCTCTTGGTGCCATCTTTGAGTCTCCCTCCCTTTTGCTTTTTTGCATATCATCTTATTGCACTTGTTACCCCAATCTCTTCCAGTGAATGATTCTTCTAATTACTATAATAGTGAATATAATTTTTGACAGTTACAAATAACGTTTTCCATATGTTAATATAAATAAGTTGATCTTATTGAACCCCTTAAAGAAGAAAGTTTGAATGAAAAATTTTCCCCTTTTCCCTCTCTTTCTTTTTTATCTTCTCATGTTTCTCTTGATCTTTGTGTTTTGATGTCAAACTTGCCACTTAGTTCTGATTTTTCTTTACAAATACTTGGAAATCTTCTATTTTGCTGAATGCCCATACTTTCCCCTGGAAGTATATAGTCAGTTTGTTGGACAGGTGATCCCTTAGTTGAAGACCTAATTTTCTTGCCTTTCTGAATATCATATGTCAAGCCTTATGGTCCTTTAGTGTGGTCACTTCCAGATCTTTGTAATCCTGATTGGTGCTCCTTGATATCTGAATTGTCTCTTTTTGACTTCTTGTAAAATTTTCTCCTTATCTTGGAAGCTCTTGAATTTGGCAATTACATTCCTGGTAGTTGTCTTTTGAGGATTTAGAGTAGAGGGTGTTTTATGAAGTCTTTCAATGTCTATTTTGCCCCCTTGTTCAAGAACATCAGGGCAAGTTTCCTTGGATAATTTCTTATAATATGATGTCAAGATTTCTGTTTATTTATGGGTTTTTAGGTAGACCAATGATTCTCAAATTGTCTCTTTGCGCTCTGTTTTCCTGATCTGTCATCTTTTCAGTGAGTTTTTTTTTGTTTTCCTCTACTTTGTCAGTCTTTTGACTTTGATTTATTAATTCTTGCTGTTTTGCAAAATCATTGGCTTTCAATTGCTTAATTGTGGTCTTTAAGGACTAGTTTTCCTTTTTGGTTTAGTCTATCCTGCTATTTGTAGCTTCCAGATGTTTCTCTAGTTGGGAGTTCTTGTCCTTTACACTGTTATTTTCTTTTTGAAATATTTCCCACTTTTCTTGCCAGAAGACTCCCATATTTTTGATAAGCTCCAATTTAAATTCTTCAAGAGTTTGTGGACAATTTCCATTTTTTGGAAGGTTTTGGTGCATTTATTTGTATTTCTTCTGTAGCTTGGGTTTTTCCTCCATAAAAATTATTCAGGGTCAACCCCTTCTTCTTGTCTTTCTTGGTGTTGGGAAGTTGTTGTTCCTGGGCACTGTTTGCCATCACTATGGTGGTTTTCCTTCCCTTTCCAGTTAGAAATCTGAGTGAGATGGGCAGGATCTCTGTGTATGGAGCTAAAGAGCAAGGATTCTGCCTGAGGCCAGCTCTCAAGTCTCTGCAGCATCTGCTCTTTGCTGCCTCTTTCTGTGCTATTTCCCTGCCAGTGCCCATGGTCTGTGATCCTCAGCCTGCTAGGGCCTCAGGTCTAGCTGCTCTCAGGGATAGGTCCTCAGTGGTCTCAGTCAGCTGCCAAGGACCTAGAGGTTCCCCTCACTTGCTCCAGAGGTGCTCCTCACTCACTCAATGATTCTAGCATGTGCTGGCTCTAACTCTAGCTCCATAGATGGGGTGGGGGAGGATGGATTAGATTGCATTTTGTGGAAGCTTTTTCACCCTCTTATGGTGTGGAAATGCCCATATCCCAAGTACCTTCAATGCTGTGTCCTACTGTAGAGTCCCTTCCTTCATATGAATTTGTTTTTTTTTGGCTTTTTGATATAGTCTATATTGTTGGGTGCTAAGGAGAGGATGAGTCTTACATCTAGACTGCTGCCATGTTTACCTGGAAGTCCCTTACCTTCCATCTTGTAATCAATACTGTGTATTGGTTCCAAGGCAGAAGAGTGGTAAGGGCTAGGCAATGGTGGTTAAGTGAGTTGCCCAGGGTCTCACAGTTGGGAAGTGTCTGAGGCCATATTTGAACCCAGGACCTCCCATCTCTAGGCCTGGCTCTCAATCCACTAAGCTATCCAGCTACCACTTCTAATGTTTTAAATGAGGTAATCATGTCTATTGTACTTCTTTCATAGGTGTGTTTTGGAGATCAAATGAAGATAAGATATCACAAGTGCCTTGCCTTAAACTGTGCCCTCTATAATCTGGCATTAAAGTCATAATCAATAAATAGGCATAGAAGATCATTTTGGTCTGAGCTATGCTTAATTGGAATCATCCTAGAGATCAATATTATTTGATCACTTATAACATCTAAGGCTTGATGATCTGACCTAGAAAATACACACACACACACACACACACACACACACACACACACACACACACACGTAATTTATTTCCACTTATAATCTTTGGGCTACTTTCCACATTCTTTTAAGAATGAGATGAAGGGTTTCATTTGATTTAGACATTTGGAGAAATTTTTTCTTAGCTTGGCTTCCTGAAGAATTTGAATCAAATTACTTTATGGCAGGGACCAAAATAATATGAAATGCTAGGATGTTTCTATATTCAGAAAATCTCCATTGATTAGGCTTTAAAATATGAATTTATTCTGGCATATTAAATCTTTGGGATAAAAGAAGGTTGTAGAAGATTACCTTCAGCTGTTTCCTGAGTCTAGCCTCCATGATCTCAGGTCCATTTCATTGGACCAGTTCCAGGAACCTGAAACTACCAGGTGCTGTGACTCTGTGATCCATGGGTTCACCTGAGCTAATAAGAGAAGACTCAGAGGACACAACTGTCACCAGGCTGGTGGCCAAGAACTACTATAGACTAACTCTGTTATAGTCTGTATCTAAGACCTCAATAGCTCACAGTCCAGCTCAGTGTTCAAGGATTTTCCCAGGGACACACATCACATAAGGAAAAACACAAACAAAAAGTCATAAAGGAAACTATCCAGGTAGACCCTGGTAGACAAGTTTTGGAAGGATCAAACATGACCACACTTATTTAGGATGAATAATCCCTATTTGGGATATAATTGCTGACCTTTCCAAATTCATCTATCAGTGGGAGACTCCTGACCTTCAACTCTATTCATGCCCAGCCCTATAGCAGACTCTCTGACCCTAGCCAGGTCTCTAGGTCAGTGCAGTTCTACCCGTTCCTCCCTTTTCCTTCCAAACACCAAGTCAACAAGCCAAATCAACAGGTATTTATTGCACACCTACTATGCACTCAGCACCATATTAAGCACTAGCATTACTTATTATGTTATACTATTATATAGTATAATATTATATAGTATAAATGGCTTCGACAGGCCTGCCAAACCTTGTGAGGGTAGCCATCGGGTCATCGACCCCTGGGGAATGAGGGCTTTGCTCACCCAGCATGTGAAAGACTGATTCGGCGGAACAGGCGGAAGAAACCAACAAGAAGGTTCAACGGCTGAGATGGCAACGCAGCAAGGCACTGTGGAGTGCTTAGGGTGTGATGGAGCACAAAAGACAACATGGCCATCCAATGCAGCTGAGGAAGTCTCTAGGTGTAACGACTTTTTGTGCCAATGGACCCAGGCTTCCAATGCCGAGAGAGTGGGACTGTCTCTGTGCATCGACTTTTCCACTTAAATCTTCATGCACAAGTGTCTTTGTGCACAAAAATGCACAAAGACAATTGTCATCCTCGGTTCAAGAGACAACCAACAACAATATATTACTTATTATATATAGCATTACTTATCTTGCAACGGCCAAGAAGTTTAGGCTTCCCTCATGGAGCATCATCCCATCTCCAATTTTTACTGTTCCCTCCCTCAGTTTGCACTCCTTAGAGGGTAAGATTTCCTACCTAAACCTCTATTACCTCGAATTCCAGGAGTAACTCTTGTGGGTAGCTATGCCCCTAACACTCTAACTCCCTCACCTTCCATCTTGTTCTTCCTTTTAATATTCAGCCATTAGACTCAACTAACTTTTTTTTTTATTTTGGAAAAGTTTATTTAATGAAATAATTTAGAATATTTTGCCATGGTTACAAGATTCCCTACTAACTCTTAACAAAGGTATTTATTTACTCAAATGGGGCAGCTAGAAAAATAGTTACAAAACATTGATTCCCATAAATCCAGAACACATTCTCCCACCAATACACCCCTCATCTATGAGGGAAAGTGGGCATAAACATATAACATGTGGTCACATGTATGGTCACGGCAAGTCACAGTTCTAGAACACTTCAAAGCCTCAATGTCCCTTCTCTGTCTGGTACTATAGGGCCTCAGTGTCTTCTGTCTTAATCCAAATCCAAGTCCTCTCAAAGATCACCCCTAAAAGTGACATCTGGCTAGGCAGGTGGCCATGCTGCTAGCCTGCTGACCTGGGTCAGGTTTTGAAGGCTCAGTATCTCATCTGTACCAGCCTCTCCACCAGACTCTGGAGGCTGGTCTTGTTTCTCCATGGCAGTTACTGACTTTGCCACTTTAGACTTAAATGAAGCTTTGAGGTGGGATAAGGTTATCCATTTTGAGAAAAGGAAGACGTCTCTACAATTCTATTCTCTTAGCTCAGCTTTCTCATTTTTGACCATATTCCATCGTTGCTTCTTGGTTTCCTCACTTCCTGGGCAGTAAATAGCAGTTCAAAAAGGTAGAACTCCTGCTTTTCTTATCTTTGACCATCCTTCTTGGCTCAAGGCTGGGTCCCCTCAATGAGAGACCTCACTCGGACGTATGGTAACCATCCTGTTCATTTCCCAGATTATCCTATCTGCAGGCTATGGCCATTTCATCGATAATCACCAAAAAGATCCGGACTTCTTTAATCTTTTAAACTAAAAAAGTGGCTTCACTAGTATTTTTATCTCTAAATATCTCCTGTTGACCCTAGCAAGGAAACAGCCATGGTGGTCTATGTACTAGGGCAAGTCCATTGACTGCTACTTTCCTGGTTTTGTGAATCATCCACACAAAGCCTCACATTGCATCTGTCCTGGGCCCCAAGGACCTAGAGATTTGTCCACATCCCAAAGGGGAAATCCTTATCCTTCCCTCAGAGAGGCTGGTATCTCTCTGCTGAATAGGGGACTGCTACCTTTCTTCCCCTACAGCTCAACTACTCTGCCTCCCTGACTATGTTAATAAAATACCAATTAGCTCTTCTTCAGGGGGAGGTACAGGACAAAAAGGGACAAGATGAAAAAACACAGCACTGGAAGAAAATGCTAGATTTGGAGTCTGGGGGTCTTCCTTCAAATTGAGATTCTGCCTTTTCACTACCTGTGTGACCTTGAGCAAGTCTACTAGTTTCCTCAACTGTAAAATGAAAGTTTGGACTAGAAGCACATTTCATCTCTAAAACTCTGATCACATGATTGGATTATCTCTAAGGCCACATTCAGGTTAAAATTGATGGTCCTAAATGTTAGAAGCAGAAGACACATTCCCACTATTTCCATAGGAAACATGTGATCAAGAATGCCCTTCCCATATAAGATGTATCCCAGGAAGAAATGACAACCTGAGTTCTCCATCCTCAAGGGCTCTTAACTAATAGTTGACCCAAGGTCACCTAAAAATCTACATGGTATTTCCCTGCCTTTCTTTGCTTTTCCTTTTTTATGGTTGTTATGGTTGTTCAGTCATTTTCAGTTATATCTGATTCTTCATGACCCCTTTTGGGGTTTTCTTGGTGAAGATATGGGAGTGCTTTGCAATTTCCTTCTCTAGCTCATTTTACAGGTAAAAAAAACAACAACAAGGTAAATAGACTTAAGTGACTTGCCCAGGGTCACACATCTAGAAAATGTCTGAGGCTGGACTTGAACTCACAAAGATGCATCTTCCTGAATCCAACCCATCACTCTATCTACTGCACCACCTAGCTTCCTCTATGACTTCCTAATCCCAAAACATAGTAGTCAAATGGAAGCAGTGGAAAAGTGTTGGGAGTCACATCACCTTGGAAGTCAGATTTCTGATAGCTACTTCCTACAAGTTTCCCAGAATTCTGAAATGTTTATAATCAGACCATGGCCTGTGAGGAAATTGGGATTCCAAGAGTCTCAGGATTCCAAAATCCTGATTCTGACACTTTCCACCTTTATGGCCATAAGCAAATCATTTAACTTTCTCTGAACCTTAAGTTTCTTTATCTTCATATGAAGGGGTTACCCTAGAACAGCATTGGTGAAGATGTGGCACATAGGCAGAGCCGGCACTCAGGTAGCTGCTCCATTCCCCTCTTCCCAGAGCCCAAGGGCAGTTTTGCATGCCTCATGCCTCTGTCCAGCTACCCAAAGCAAGCACTTCCTCCCTCAGCTCTTTCCAGTAATGTAGGGGCTCAAAACCAGCTTGAATTTGCCCTCTGGGTACTCAAACTCAGAAAAGGTTTGCCAAAACTGCTGTAAATGATCTATAAAATCCCTTGAAACTCCAAATGTTAGGATAGATACTTCTGTGTGATTGAGTGGGTTTCTGTTCTTAAATGAATGGGGATGAAAATATAAAAGACTAAAGAAAGAGTGCTGAGAATGGCAAGTGGAGGTCTTAGATGCCTTCTGAACCTTCAGTCTCTATAAAAGAAGCAGATCCAGCAGTGAATAAAGATATGACTCCAATCCTCTTACGGATACTTTACTAGATGAGTGACCTTGAGCCAGTTATTCATCTCTCTGAGTGTCAGTCTCTGTAAAATGGAGACCAAAGTACCTGAAGTCTCCATCTCTAAGACCTTATTGTGAAGCTTAAATAAGATAATGGGTGTAAAGCATTTTATAATTACCAACTAATATGACCTTGTCCTTATCTTAGAATGAAAGTGGAGGGAGAAGGGCACTGCAGAAAAATGTGCCAAGTTATAGGAATAAAGAATAAATCTTTATTTTAACAATAACCTTGGCTACAATCAGAGGATTTAGAATTGGGAAGGACTTTCGAAGTCTCAGTTCATTTTAGAGATGACCCCAAAGTGAAAGGACTCTCTAGATTACGCAGGAAACCAGAAGATGGAATTTGACCCCAGAGCTCTTTTCTCAAGACCACAGTGCCTTCTGTGTGTTTTCTAAGTGTCTTGTTGCCTCCAAAAGAGATCTTTTAAAAGCACTTTTCAAAGCCAACAACTCTGATAATAGAAACTGTGATGTGGTGCAGACCACATCCAATTGGTTTCGGTATTTAGGGAAAAGACAGTTAAACTAACTGTTTTACTATTTTCAATCCCATCAAAATGATTGTGTAGGAGGCAGAGTAATGTAAACTCTGAACCAGGATCCCACAGTTCTATGTTTACATGGACTGGCTGATCTTGGAAGCTTCTCTTTGGCTACTGCCCTCCCTGAGAGGGTTCTCCCTTCTTGGGAACATAAAGATTTGGCTTATGCTGAGGTCTTCATAATAAAAAGGAAGTGTCCTCTCAGCATCCACACAAGCCCTTGGCTTTACAAAAAACATCAGACAGAATGGGCTGTATTCCGTTCAACCAAATATTCAAAATACTCACATCTGAATCTGGAGGCAACCTGGTCAACTGTTCTACTCTTCGTGGTGAAACCTTCCTCCCTCAAGGAACTATCTAGTCCTCCAGGTTTATAGACACACTCAAAGAAAGGCATAATATCTAAAACAAGTGGGATCTATAGTCAGTCAATGAATCACTAAGCAATATATGTTATATTTCAGGAGTTATGATAGTTCTTGGGTATTGAGACAGTCTCTGGCCATGGGGAGTTTACCTTTCACAGGAGTAGGAGCAGGGGAAAACAATGTGTTCACATCTAATTAAATGCAGGATATAGATAAAATAAACAGTAAGTCATTTTAAAGAGGCATTAACAACTAGAGGAATCAGAATAGGTATTTTGAAGGAGATGACATTTGAGCTGAACCTGAACAGGAAACTAGATGATATTATGTGTATAAACCGGATCAAAGTGTTTGCCTTCTCCAAGAGGGAGGAGGGAGACAGTTTGGATTTTATAATTTCAGAAAATGTATGTTAAAAATTGTTATGATGTGTTTTTGAGAAAATAAAATATCTTTGAATATTTTTTAAAAGTGACTAAATGTTTCAAGAGATAGAGGTGAGGAGAAAGAGAATTCCCAGCATGGGTGATAGCTGCTGCAAAGCACAAGGTAGAAGATGGACTGTCATAGAATGGGAATCGCAAATTGGCCAACATGACTGAAGCATAGAGGCTTTCTACTTTCTGCCTTGGACCAGCCTAGTCTGGAGTATCATGTCCATTCACTTAACCATTTCAGACCTGTTCAAAAGTGGAATGGACTGCCTCAAAGAGGAATCAACATCACCATCAGTGGCAGTCTTTATGCAGAGGCTAGAGTTGGGAATGTTGTACAGAATAATCCTGCTCAGGTGAAAGTTGGTCTAAATGGCCCCCAATCTCCCTTCCAGTTCTGAGATTCCAGGAATCTGGGAAATACATTGAAAAGTTAACAGTGTCAGGCTTAGAGGGGCATTCATTACTATGAATTAATAAGTAATAAATCTCTGGGAACAGCTAGAATTTGGACAAATAGTAACTAAGTTTCTTGCCTGCCTTTTGGCTCCCTAATATCCAGGAGATTCCTTTGGTTCCCAGCACCGTTGAGCTAGCAACCCATCATCATGGCCCCTTGGATTCTGAGGTCTTTCCAGACTTTCTGATAATGAATGAGAATTATACTGTAGGAGTAAAAATGAATAAATACTCCTAGTATTTAAAAAATATAGGATTTTTAAATAATAAGTTACAAGAGAAGAAAAAGGAAAAGGGTTCTTTCAGTCAAGTAAGCAGAGCAAAGAGAGCCAGAGACTCATATCTGCAGCCCTTTACCAAAAGCACAAGCTCCAAAAAAAGAGCCCCACAGCATGGGTCTCAGCCAATTTATCTCCCAAGCATCCTTAAGTAAAATGAGGTCATAACTTAACAGGATGCTGGGATGTAGCTCAGGTGTGGTAAATTTTCCATCTGCCTAATACCTATATTCTTTCTATCTCTAAACCAACTTCCTCTTTCCCTGGAAGAACCTCCACATCTCTACTGTTATCATCTGAGTTCTACATGTAGGTAAATGTCTTGTAGAGCAAGTGATGGATGGTCTGTTAGTCTTCATTCTGACTGCAGGGGGTACCAGAGACCATAAATCAGTGACAACTAGGCATAGCCATGCAGGCAATTAGTCATCTTATAGAAGTTATTTGTGACCCTGAAAGCCAAAAATTCCTGGCAAAGACCACACTTAAAATTCTGTCTTGTGTAATCTAGGTATAAACCAAAATCTCACACCATATGCTAAGATAAGGTCAAAATGGGCATAAAATTTGATGATATCATAAACAATTTAGGAGAACTTGAAAAATATTATCTGGCTGGTTTATGGATAAAGGAAGAATGTAGGACCAAACAAGAGACAGAGAGGATCAGGGGAAGTAAAATGAATCATTTTGATTATGTGAAATTAAAAAGGTTTTGCACAAACAAAACCAATGCAGCCATGATTAGAAGGAAATAGAAAACTGAGAGAACTTTATTTAAGCAAATTTCTCCAAATAAAGGCCACATTTCTCAAATATAAGAGAACTGATTAAAATGTATAAAATATTAATTATTTCATAATCCATAATTGGTCAAAAGATATGAAAAGGTAGTTTTCATTAGAAGAAATCAAAGCTATTTATAATTATTTGAAAAAAGCTCCAAAACACTATTGATTACAGATATGCAAATTAAAACAGTTCTAAGATGTCATCTCATATCTATCAGATAGGCTAATATGACTGAAAATGTTGAAGAGGATGCAAAAAAATTGGGGCATTAATGAACTGGTTCAACTACTCTGGAGAACAATTTGGAACTGTGCTCAAAGGGCTATGAAACTGCCTCAGCAATACTGCTACTTAAGTCTGTACCAAAAAGAGATCAAAGAAAAAGTAAAAGGACCTATAATCTACAAAAAATAACTAGCAGCTCTTTTGTTGTGATGTCATAGAATTAGAAATTAGAAATGCCTATCAATTGGGAATGGCTAAACAAGTTGTGGTATATGATTGTGATAATGTGGTATAAGAAATGACAAGCAGGATGGGAAGAGCTATATGAACTGATGCAAAGTGAAGTAAGCAGAACCAGGAGAACAGTGTACACAGTAATAACAATATTGTAAAAATGACCAGTTGTGCAAGAATTAGGTATTCTGATCAATCAAGACAATTCCAAAGAACTCATAACGAAAATGTTATCCACCTCCAGAGAGAGCTGATGAAGCTGAAGTATAGATTAAAGAATATTTTTTTCATTTTCTCTATTTTTCTTGCTTTTTTGCAACATGACTAATTTGAAATATATTTTGTGTGATTTCACATGTACAATTGATGTCCCATTTCCTACCTTCTTGACAGGTACTGCTGACAGGAGGGGGAGAATTCTGAACTCAAAAAATGTTTAATGAATATTTTTTTTATTATTAAAACCCTTACCTTCCATCTTGGAGTCAATACTGTGTATTGGCTCCAAGGCAGAAGAGTGGTAAGGGCTAGGCAATGGGGGTCAAGTGACTTGCCCAGGGTCACACAGCTGGGAAGTGTCTGAGGTCAGATTTGAACCTAGGACCTCCCGTCTCTAGGGCTAGCTCTCAATCCACTGAGCTACCCAGCTGCCCCCAATGAATATTTTTTAAGATAAAAATTTCTCTGCTTTGGGTCTGCCTTGAATGGCACCTAGAATTCCCCATATTTTTGCCAGATTTGTATCTTTCTGTGCAGGTTGTTTATGAACCTCCATCTATATGAACTCCCCACTTTAGGGATGGCAAGCAGTGTACCATGCTTGTATTTTTTCTGGTACCATGTAACATCTGGAAGTGCACAAAATGTAGGTTTAATTCTATCCCAGTGGAAAAAGGAAAAGGGCTAAAAGAAAGTATTTCTACTCTCCAGGTCATCAGGGAGAATTCATTGTTCTATGAGAGAAGTGAAAAAAATTCTTTAAGGTAGACATAAAGCAGAAAGGGATGCTAAAAAGCAGCAGGGAATTCTCACCTGTGTCAGGTTGGATGGTAAAATACCTCAGCATGAAGAAGGACCCAGATAACAGGGATGTGGATATTCCTGCAGGAAGCAGGTTCTTGGACCTCAAAGGATATTAGAGGAAATCTACAGACAGCATCAGTTTAGAGGTCATGCAGTAATGATCAGAAGAAGAAGGAAAGCGAGTAATGAAGCTTGATGATTGCCTATTCAGTGATAGGAACCAAAGCACCTATTCATTGCATTATAATCTGACATAAACAATGGAGAAGACTTATCTGCTTGGGCAATGCTCAAATTGTCAAAGCTAACCTTTATCATTTATTTGTGGTGATTTATATGTGGACAAATGGCATCATCACAATCAAACTAGAACATACAGCTAAGGATTATGAAGTCCTGAGGGGGATGGTGGAGGGTAGAATCCCCTAAAGATGTTGAAGGAATTCTTCCAGACATTGAAGGTGGACACAGGGAGTATTTTCATCATTAGCACAATTTGAAAGTGGGGAATTTATAAAAGAAATAAAGATGTGGAAAGTGAACATCTGATCATGAAGAGAGTATCCAAGAATGGGATTTAGCTTTCCAAACCATGACTTAAAATATAGGAATGATGTGAATTTGGACAGGCATGGAATTAACAAGGACAAATTATTGCATATCAAACCTAAAGTAGACTCAAGCTTTAAAAATTCAAGGCAGAAGAGTGGTAAGGGTTGGGCAACTGGGGTTAAGTGACTTGTCCAGAGTCATACTGCTAGGAAGTGCCTGAGGCCAGATTTGAACTCCAGACCTGGCTCTTATCCATTGAGCCACCTAACGTTGGCCCCCTCCCTCTCTCCCTCTTAAAAGATGAACTCAATTAAACAGGTGTTGCTTCTGCCACATATAGTTCTGTGAGTCTTATAAACAGAGTAAGGGAAACTTTTAACTGAAAATGGAGGAGAAAGAGAAATTCTTCTCACATAGATCTTATCAACCCAGTGTAGAGAATTGAAGATATAACAGAGGGAGAAAGCTGGTGAAAGAGAGGACCAGTAATTAATGGAAAATGATATCTAAGGAGAATTCTGAGAACAAAATCTAAGGCTCTGTGTCTACCTATAACTTAAAAGCACAAGGTATGGGTAATAAAGAGTCTATTGGAGATATCAAGGCAAAGAGGAAAATCTGACCTCATAAGAACCCCTGTGCCTTAGTGAGATGGGTTTGGATTGGATTGGGATTGGGCTTGGAATAAATAGGAATGTGTACTCCACGGCCCTGAGGTTCCTTCTAGCTATACTCCTATGGATCTGAGTGGCACCACCACAATCTGCTTCTGAGCAACAGCAGAGCATTGATTGCCAATGAGGAATGGAAGAGTACAAGAATGGGGCTGCTCCATCCTGAAGTCCATAATCAAGAAGGGGTACAAATCTAGACATCATTGGTGAGCCCTTTAACTGTCCAAGTTTATGATGCGAGTCAGTAGCAGAAGTGGATCTCCACCCCAAGTTGTCTGACCAGAGTCCTACCAGGATGTTTGAAGTACAAGATAAGCATCATTTGCATTGGATTAGAGTAGTCTAGTGGTAAAGGCTAAGAATTTGATTCAAATTCTATCATTTACTATCTGTGTATCTTTGAGAAAATTTCCCATTTATATAGCAGTTTTATAGTTTGCACACATTTCCTTTATTTGAGCTCCAAAACAATGCTGTGAATTAATTGCTATTTTTATCCCCATTTTATAGATGAGAAAACTGGGTCTCAGAAAAGTTAAATGCTTCCTCGGGGTCACAGAGCCAATTCATATCGAAGGCAGGAGTTGAATCCAAATCAAACACATCACCCAGACACTGGACAAATAACTTTATCACTGAGACTTAGTTTATTCATCCATAAAATGGGAGGGTTGGACCTGTTGACCTCACATTTCCCTTGTAGTTCCAAATCTTTGGTTCAATGACCAAAGGATCCTAAACATCCACCATGTTACGCTACCTCCAGACTAACCAGATTCCCATGTTGTCTTCATTCAATTTGCACCATAGGGCTAACAGAAGCAGATCAAATCTGATGAAGACCTCACTGGCAAATTGCCCTCTGTTGCTGAATGCCAAGAGAGGGACCTAGATGCATCAATATTGGCATAATCACATTTACTCCTGCTTTATTGAGCACAGACATTCTGCAGCAGAGATTCTATTCCACCCTTAAAGACTTTGTAGCAGTAGAGTCAGAATGACTGTTTCTATTTATCTTTGTTCTCCACCCTTTGGAGGTGTTCAGAAATTCCCCACTGCTAAATTAATTCAGATGGAATTCTTCACTCTATTGGAATTAAAATGCCATAGTTCTCTTTCTCCAAAAATCTTCTTCCTGCTCTCCCCATCGTCCTTGAAGAATATTGGAACAGAGAAGTCCCACAGGGAGGGATGGGAGAGAGGCTCGGAACCATAAGAAAGGTTAACAGTTCCCATTGGATACTGGTCTTCTTCCTTGGCCAGATTCCTGGAGAAGGGGAACCTGCTGGAGACAATCACCCTGCAAGGAGCAGTGAGGGATTGTGGGGAAAGCTTGATTCTTGTAAACTTGGACTTCTAAACCCAAACAGGTAATGGGGCAGGAGGAGAGGTGGTGCCATTTGGGAGAAGTCACAGTCCAAATTAGCAACCAGGGCTAATGGAACATCGAAGAAGCCAGCATCCTTATGAGGAAAGAGAATAATTCCTACTTCTATAGAGCTTTAAGGTTTACATGACCTTTTCTTCCCAGCATCTGGGTGAAGTAGCGAGTTCAAATATGATCCTCCCCAATTAACAAATGAAGTAGGTATTTGTATGTATATACATATCTGTGCATGTGTGCATTTGTGCATTGTATAGAGTGGCACATGTTTTCAAGTACTTGGCACAGTGCCTGGCACATGGTAATTATTATTATCATTATTATTGTGTGCATATATACAGACATTCATCATATACACATAAATAATCAGTGTACACAGATACATCTGTGCATGACCGTTTTTGTGTGTCTCTCCAGACTGGCATTAGTGAAGAGTGGACTCACCAAGGAGGTCACTCTCTTTGTCTCATCCTCTCTCCCCAACTTGGCATAGGCATGGGACTCTGATTCTGTGTGACAGTCATTCTCAGGTCAATCATGGCATCCCTCTGGCCTCATATCTCTTCATCTAAGAAGCAAGAAGGTTAAACAAAGAGGGTTACCAGACTCATAGGATCAAGAATTAGAAGGAGAGGAGGCAGCTGAAGGGCTCAGTGATTAAAGAACCAGGTCCAGAGTCAGGGGGTCCTGGGTTCAAATGTGGCCTCATACACTTCCTAGTTGTGTGACCCTGGGCAAGTCACTTAACCCAGGACATAGCCCTTACCATTCTTCTGCCTTAGAACCAATATTTAGTATTGATTCTAAGACAGAAGATAAGAGTTTGTTTGTTTTTTTAAGGGAAGGACCCTAGTGCAGGGCTGCTTCACCTGGAGTCTGTGAACTACTAGAAACATATTTAATCACCATATTTCAATATAATTGATTTCCTCTGTAATCCAATCTTTTATTTTATTCAAGAGCATGATTCCAAGAAGGGGTCCTTTGAGTTCACTAGACTACCATATTCCTTGAGCAGAGTACTAGAACCAACCCTTCTATGATGGGTGGTTTGCTAGGGAGAATTAGAATAAAGAATGGGAAAGATGGATCCTTTTCTTAGGTCCTTTCCTTGGGGAGAAGACCTGTACAGATAAAAAGATCCTAAGAAGTCCAAAACAATATAGACGATAGCAAAGGAGAGATTTGTTTAGGGTCTGGCGACCTCAAATGTTATGCTTTTGTCAGATCCTCTCACAGGACAAAGGCCTGGGTCCCCCTTCAGGGACTTCTTATCTCTGTGGCTGATAGCCCCCAACCAGAGCATCTGGGGAATCTCTCACGGTATGACACCCCACCACCAGCAGCAGCAGCTCCATTTTCAAGCACGTCTCCCAAGATTCAAAGAAAAGGAATTGCACTCATAACAGAGATCACAGAAAATGACAACCACCATCAATGATCAGCTGTTCTCCCAGACTTGTATAGCCTCTGTGACTTAGGGGCATGGATGGGGTGTTGCTCCCAGCAGAAGCTTGCTTCCTCACTGGCATGATTAGCTCTTTGCAATTCTTGGTAGGTGATGTTAGACATCTCCCCCCTTCCCCTGCCACCATTGCTGTTTCTCCAAATCACTCCACCTGCATTTCTCTGCAACTCATAATAGATGAAAGAATTTGCCTTTTTCCAGAAGGGATAAAAAGCTTCTCCTTCCTTGAGGTCTTTGCTTGCTGCAGAAGGGCAGATTTCCAAGTTTCTCTGACATGGCAAGAAACATGGTAGAAGCTGCCTTTACTTGGCCCAACCACCCTTGTTTGCTCCCTTCCTATATCCCCATCTTTCCTCTCCATAGCTAAACACACAGAGAAAATCTCTATCTTTTGAGGGATTTCCCACCAATCTCTGGTCACAGCTAACAGGAGAGTCTAGAACACACCTCACCCTTCTTGTTTCTGAATGGGTCTCCATCATCCGTTCCTAGTTAGGACTTTGTGACTCCTCAATCTATGCTAGTGTTTCTAGCAGGCACCCAGGTAGTGAACTTCATCCCTCACTAAGGATAATTTGCCCTAGCCCCCCAATTTCTCCTCAATATCTTTTAAGTCACTCAAGTCTCTCTGAGAGAAACTGGAAGGAATTTTTCAAATTATTTGTAGCTTCTTCCTGTATCTAGAAAATTAGGCAGAGAAACACAAGTGGTCTCCAGCCATAACAGCACACTGAATCAGAGAAAGGAGAGAGGAATAAAATACCTGAATAGTCCCTGACCCATGGAGAGTTTAGTGCCTGAAACTGGGAATATCTGACTCACCAGTTCCATTATTTCCCAGCAGTTCCACAGGCCAGGGGGTTCCATTTACATAAAACAAATCTTCTAATCATAGAGATCAGTGCTAGCTGACAGGATAGTTTGGCCACCGGAGTCAGATCAAATTTATTTAAATAAAGAAACCTTTCTGCAAGATATAGGGACCAAGAAGAAATAGATTTTCCCTTTCAGGTAGTGAAAGGTTGAGAGATTTCTCTTAGAGGTTTGAGGGAATTCGTGACAGTAAATAGACTTGGCTGGGTTGTTAATTCTGTTGGCCAACCTTGAATAACACTGAATGCTGGCACAGTGCCACTTGAGGGAGCTAAATATACTTCCTTGCCTCTGACCAATCTTTCTTTTTTTGTTTGTTTTTCAAGAAAATAAACCCTTTAAAATCTATCATTTCCCAGTTATTTTAACTGGACCTTGAGACTGAGAGGAGCAGGAAAGGATAAATGTACAGGACACATGTCTATTTAAGCATTAGCAAATAATTAAAACTGAGAGCAATCTTATATTCTCTCCCTCATCCCTCTTTCTTGAATATATCCCTTTATCTCTGTCTTTCTTCACCCCCATTTCCATTAGAATGTTAGACTGAATCTAATCAGATTACATTGAAAAGGAATAAATGTAAAGTCCTATGTTTGGGCTCAAAAAAATCAATTTTCCACATTCAAAATGGAAGTGGCATGGTTAGACCCAAGTTTCTATGGAAACAATCTGACTCAAGATTTTAGTGGGCTAAAGACTCTTTGGGTTAGCAAGATAGATGGTTTGGCGATCCAGCATTGAGAGAGGGGTTTGAAGTCAAAGGACCTTAATCCTAGTTTTATCTCTGCCTTTCACTATAACCTGAGTGACTATGAACCAAACATTTAGCCTGTCTGACTTGCTGCTTATCCTCTAACAGCTCTAAATCTATGATCCTAAAGCCCCCACTGAATTGTGATCTTCTTCAAGGAATGGAAAAGCGTTAGAGCAGAAATAATTTTACTCTAACCCTCAAGAGAAAAAAAAAAACAAATAAGAGTAATAGTAATTTATAGACCTTATCTACCAGCATGTACTTAGGCATAGAATCATTGTATCACAGCTGAATAGCATATGGTGGTTAATGTTGGAAGTCATTGAGTTCAATTCCTTATTTTTTACATAAGAAAACGGAAACTCAGTTAAGTGACTTGCTCCTCATTACACAGCTAGTATTTATCTCTAGATAGAATTCAAAGTCAGGTCATCTTGATTCTGAGTCCAGTGGTCTATGCATTCTACCAGTCTGGCTCTTAGACTGCCAGGAGATTAATTGTTGTTTGTTCTTCATTTTTGAAGAGGACCAATGACATCATGTAGCTGGTACCTTGACTTGATTATGGTTGGATTTAAGTGAGTCAGAGTTGCACCAAGTCATCAGCTTCACTCTCTTCCAGAGTCATCAAAGTCCAGTGGCAAGACAAAAGTCAGGATAACTGGTATTGGCCCCAGATGCAGTTGATGGTCTTAACATTGTGGTGTCTGATGAAGCTTTAAATGATCCACAAAATGGCACAGAAACAAGATTAGTTATTTGTCTTTGAGAAATTTCCAAGTTGTAATGACTTCAAACATTTCCTTAAAACAAAAGCCACTTTCTTAAACACTAATATTCTTCTGGCCATGTATTGTTGTGGGTGACAGAACATTATTTTGGGGGGAATGGAACAAGAATGCCACCCAGAAAGCAATGGAAAGGCCCATTGGGCTGTGGTGCATTGCAAGCAAGGAATTATATGGGAGAAGTGAAGTGGAATGTGTCATCCAAAAAATAGGTGAGCAGAAAAAAAAGATGGACTCATCATGGATCAAGAGGGAAGGCTAATCAATAGTCTATCCTGAATAGCCCTCATGGTTTTAGTATGTCTTTGAAAAGGTAAAAAGGACCCCAGGATGGTAGGTGACTCCCTGTGGCCATAATCAACAAATACAGGTTGGCTAGGCATGGATAGGTACTGGAAGGAGTGCCCACATGACTGGCCTCATTTCACCATTCAAGCGGGTAACATTTGGAGCTTATGCTGCAATGTACAAAGTACTTTCTATACATGACTTTGTTCGAGCCTTATAACCACACCTGGGGGGGTACATAGTACCAGCATCATTGCTCCCATTCTGCAGAGAAGGAGATGAAGCTCAGAGAAATGTAGTGACTCGTGCAAGCTGGTGAACAGCAACAGAGCCTGTAGTCAGATCTAAGATTTCTTGTTCCACATTCAGCATCCCCTCAACTACACTGCACTGTCTGTCCTTTTTAAAAATGGAAAAAAGGGGAAAACCTTAAAAATAAAAATGCATGCTGACAGGAACTGATAAAGCAGGATTACATGGTAAATAGCATGATGGACTCAGAGTCAAGAGAGTCAAGGATTGAAGTCCCATCCCTGACACTTACTGGTGGTATGACCCTGGGTAAATCTTTTGCATTCTCTTAGAATGAATCTTCTCTGGTACAAGGTAATAATCACATTCATCATACCTGCACCTAACAGTACTATTCTGAGGAATGAAGGAGAGAGCCTAAAGTGCTTTGTAAACTTTAAAATACTTTATAAATGTCAACTATTATCATTATTCAAAATATACTGCTATAAGAATATGTTGATAATAGTATTAACATATCCTAACAGCATAATATTATTGTTATGTTCTATCAGTATAGCAATACCATATTTAATTCATTTATATATTCTAATTATCATGATACTTTCTATATATGATTATATTTTATTAGTAATGCTATATTATATATCATAGCTATTATTGTTGGTACTCAGATCAGGGGGCATGGTTTGGTCAGCTAGTGTTTCATTTATGAGAAAGTCTTTTGACTTTTAGTGTAAGCACAACTGAAAGTTCCTTCCTTATAAATCTTTTTAAGTGCCAGAGATCATGAGTCATAGGCTTGCTGGATATGTGACTCATCTCCCTTGAAAAAGAACAAGCTCCCATGCGAGAGCTGGTTATTGCCCACAGCATCTCGACTGAGCCAGCCCCCTCTGTCCCATCTTCTTCCTTGTGCACAGGACAGGCTCACTCCAGACCTTGCTGTTTTTTAGGAGTTTCAATCAACAACACAAATTCCTCTTAACACAAGACTATTTGCTCCAGTACATCCCATGACCAGCACGGAGGAGCTATGATATACAAGACACTTGAGTTCTAGTGGCATTAGACATTTCCTATCATGTTCATGTATTGGGTAAGAGGTATTTTGGAAGGTAAGAGGTACCAAGAAGGGACTTCTGGGTAAGAATTAGAAGGGGTTATAATGGATCATGATTACTCATTATAAAATTTTCCATTCCCATGACTCAGTCCTGAACACAGGTGTCTGTGGTATACTTTGAAAATTAAATAGTACATTTTTAAAAATAGAACGGATTTCTTAAAGTATCTACAAAAGTTCCAAACAGAGTTTAACAAAGAATATATTTAAATATCTATAACCACAGCCTCTGTGTTGTTTTGGGTCTCAGTTTTCTCATCTGCACAAAGAGGGATACAAGTTCTCCAAGGTTTCTTCTAACTCTAGAGCCCAATAGAATTGGTGCTTCTCAACTGCCTGAATACAGCGGTTGAGGGGACATGACAGAGGAGAGACTCTAAATGAACACTCTAATGCAAATACTATCAACAAAGCAA
The DNA here is from genome assembly GCF_027887165.1 of Monodelphis domestica. Lineage (NCBI taxonomy): Eukaryota > Metazoa > Chordata > Mammalia > Didelphimorphia > Didelphidae > Monodelphis > Monodelphis domestica. Next base: position 20,489,065 of record NC_077227.1, on the reverse strand, counting down.
TGGGTTCAAATCAAGAAAACATGTAATGCCCAGTGGATTTACGCGTCAGCTATGGGGGGTGGGGGGCAGGAAAAGAAAATGATCTATGTCTTTAATGAATAATGCTTGGAAATGATCAAATAAAATATAATTAAAAAAAAAGAATTGGTGCTTCTCGAGAGCAGGCATTACTTCATTTTTTTGGTATTTGCATCCTCTGTACTGTTCCCATTTCCTGTAACATATTAAGGACTTAAATATTATTGATTGATCTGGTAATCAATCAATGGTCCTATGGGTTGGCCACAAAATCCATTAGGATGTGAGCAACTAGGTGTCTTAGTGGATAGAGAGGAAGTCCTGGGTTCAAATCTGGATTCAGATATTTCCTAGTTGGGAGACCCTGGGAAAGTCACTTAACCCCAATTTCTTAGCCCTTACTGCTCTTCTGCCTTGGAACCAATACTTAGTATGAATTCTAAGACAGAAGGTAAGAATCAAAAATATATTAGAATGTTATAGTTTCAGTCCTTAACATCACAGAGAAAAAAAGAATTTCTCTCCTCTCCCAAATTAAAAATATCAACCTTAAAATTCACCAAAACTTCTGATGATTTGAATATTTTTGGCTATTTGTGAGGTAGTGGGACATAGCAACAAGGTAGATCCTAAGCCTATATCCTGGATCTTCCACTACTTAGTTCTTCAACTCTAAGCAAGTCCCTTTAATCTCTCTGAATGTCAGTTTCCCATTCTGCAAAATAGGACTAAAAGTTCTTCAGGTGATCTGTCTCAGGGAAGTTTTGAGCACTATGCTTCATTAGCCTACACAAATGGGAAATGCTAGTAGTTACTGTTGTTTTCTATTGGACAGCAATATATAGACTCTTGTTAAAACTTTGCCCTGAGTCTAAAATGCTCATCCTCCTTACCTCTGCCCCTTGAAATTCCTGTTTTCTTTTGAAACTCAGTTCAAGCACCACTTTGTATATAAGACCTTCCATGATCTCCCTGACCCCCTCAGATGATAGTGTCATTCCTCCTTCAACATGACCTGATTCCTATTTGGGTTGTTGTCATCCCTCTTGTCCCACTTCAAATGGAAGTTTGTTGGGAACAGGATTTGTTTCATTTTTTTTTGTATTTTTATCCCCAGCATAAAGCACTGTTCCAGGTACAATATAGACATTTAGCAAAAACTTATAAATGATTGATTGGTTGCTTATTCTTGGCTAGATTCCATGCTATAGCTTTGAGTAAGCTTCTTTGCTTGTGAAGTCCAGGGAGACTTATTCTAGTGATGAAGAGGAAGCCAATCTATATCCCTATGACTTCACCCTAGAGGGGAATAGCAAAGGAGGGAAGGGAAAGGAGCTGGGTTGAGTCCCTCTTTCAGTCTTGGGTCTGTTTCCAAATAGCCTTTCCCAGCAGTAGCTGGGAAAGTAGTAGTATCAGTAGGAAAATCAGTAGCATCAGCTGCACTGAAGTTGGGACCATCATTTTTAGTAGAGTTCTAATGAGGGATTATTCTACCCAGGTCAAACTTAATTTTACAATAGAAAGAGCATTATATGTGGAATCAAAGCAACTAGACCACAACCTTAACTTCTCTGATGACCACCAGCCTCAAATCTACAACTGCCTATTGGACAAATTGAATGTCCCCTAGACATCTTAAATTCAACTCATCCAAAATCAAATGCCTCTTTCTCTCCAAGCCCTCTCCCCTTCGATACTTTCCTATAACAGTGAAAGGTACCATCACCCTTCAGTCATTGGGACTCACAATGTAGGTCCTATCCTCAGCTCCTCACTTTTTCTCACCACAACATCCAATTTGTGACCAAAGTTGTCAATTTTGTCTTTGTAACATCTCTGGCATATTTTCTCTTCTTTCCTCTGACACTCCCACCACTCTAGTACAGACTTACACTAACTCATGCCTGGACTATTACAATAGCCTGATGAAGGGTTCTCCCTGCCTTAAGTCTCCTCTCACTCTAGTCCTTCCTCCACTCAGTTGTTGGCATTATTTTCCTAAAAAGTAGTTCTGATCATATCTTAGACACTCCTCCCTACCCCTAACTCATTAGTCACTCCAGTAATTTAATTTTGCCTCCAGGAACAAATATGAAATGCTCTGAGAGTCAAAATCTTTCATGACCTGTTCCTTTCTACTTTTCTAGTTTTCTTGTACCTTTTCACTCTACCCACCCTAAAACATTGTGAACCAGTAGCCTTGACCTCTTTGCTGTTCCTTCCATGCAACTCCATTTCTTGACTCAGAGAAGTTTTTCTATAAGTTCCCACACCTGAAATGCTCTCCTTCCTCATCTCTGCCTCCTGGCTTCCCTTCCTTCAAATGACAACTAAAATCTGACCTTCTTCAAGAAGCCTTTCCTGATCTCCCTTAATTCTGTCTTCTCTTTGTTAATTATCTCCAATTTATTCTATATGTAACTTGTTTGCATATAGTTGTTTGTAGGCTCCTCTTTAGAATAGGAACTCTTTGATGGTACATACTGTTTTTTACTTTTTTTGTATCTCTACTACTTAGCACAGTGCCTGGTACATAGTTGGTGCCTAATAAATATTTATTAACTAATTTACTTCTCCTTCTATCCTCCAGCTGTAGATTTCCTTTGAAATCTGCCTATTGTTCTTTCTGGGTCCCAATAAGTGATATCTCTGGACCTTTTTCTTCCTCTCATTCTCCCTTCTACCCTCCCTCCCTACATTCTTCCCTTTTTTAGTTGCTTGCTTCTTTCCTTTTCTTGAATATTTTAAGCAAATAGAAGTTGTATATGGATATTTTATGATATAAAAATAGTAAGGGGGGTTATATGAAACAGTAAACTTTTATGTACAGCTTTTTCAAAGATATATGTGTGTATACTTAAAATGTTTAACAAGATAGTAATGAAATTGCTCTATTTTGGTGAGTTTTAGAAAAAATTTTAGAAAAAAAATCTTATTAATAGTCTCCACCTTCATTTCCATCACTACTTAACTAATCCACCTCCACTCAACCCCTACTCAGTGCTTTCTAAACCATTTCTTATAACCGCTATATGTAAAAACCAAGAAAAACAAATCAGCACCTTGGCCAGGGATGGTCCTGTACCTTTAGCCCATTACCTTCCTGCTAAGAGGGGAGCACTGTATTTTTACATCATTCTTTTGAAGTCATGATGAGTCTTTTCTTTTTTTCTTTAGAATATTTTTTTCATGAATGCATGAGCCATGATCCCCCCCTCTTCCAGAGCTAACAAGCAATTCCACTGGGTTGTACATATATCATTGGAAATCTTTGCTTTGATCACAGTTCTGAGGTCTTTTATTGCACAAGTTATTCTGCTGGTTGTGCTCATTCTGCTCAGCATCAGTTCATATGAGGGTTTTTTTCTGAATCTATCATATTTGTCATTTCTTATGAAGATGAAATACATTCATATTCTGTAATTTACTTGGCCATTCTCCAACTGATTTAAACTTTTTTGCTTCCTATAATTTGCTTCAACAAAAAAGGACTTCTATAAATATTTTTACATACATAAGACCTTTTCCTCTGTTCTTTATCTCTTTGAAGTACATGACTGGCCCCATTTACAGAGGAAAACCTGCTCCCTTAGGCTCCCAAAAAACATAGAAAGAGACATTTTAGTTTTCCTGTCTGAATGCTAGCCTTGACTTGGGAGCCTCTAGCCAACAATCAGAAGCACACTTGAACTCTTTGATTTAACCTCAGTTCTAATATGGTCTCCATAATATTCCATCAAGTTAGGAAAGTCTGATTTCACAATATGATGATCCCTTCTTATTCCAGTGGTTTGGCTGGACGTTTCCCACCTGTGTCAGCACTTAATGTGGGATTCAGGAACTTCTTGTGGTAGAGAACCAATCTTCAAGCTAAGAAGATGTAGGTTCAAATCTTTACCCTGATCCTTACAGGCTATATGACCCTAGGCAAGTTAATAAGCCTTTAAGTGCTCTGCCAACTCTTTAAGACTGTAAGTTACAAAGAAGGTAATATCCTAGGGCAGTTAGGTGGCTCAGTGGAGAGAGGCAGGTCTAGAGATGGGATATCCTGTGTTCAAGTCTGGCCTCAGACACTGCTTAGCTATGTGACCTTGGGCAAGTAATTTAACCCCAATAGCCTAGCCCTTATCACTTTTCTATCTTGTAACCAATACTTAGAATCAATTTTAAGGAGGTCAGGTTTTTTTTTTTTAAAGTAAGATTCTGCATCAGCAAAGGAAGGTCCTTCCTATCTCAATGGAATTACAAGTCCACTCCATATCTATCCCTAGCAGCTAAGATAACATCCTCAGTCTCCTTAAATTATCCTGCTAGTACCCACAAATTTGTCTGGATCCAACTGGACAAGGTTATTCAAAGTACCCAGGATTACAACTCAATGCCTACTAACATAAAGAAAGGTAGGCACCTTACAGAATTGTCATAGACTGAGGAGGGAAAATAACATAGCAACAATAATTAAAAATATAATAATAATATCTATACTACAATTCCACTGCATAATTTTACTTTTTTCCTCAATAGGAGAAAATTGAGCTTATTGTTTCTAAAACTTAAAATCTCTAACCCTTCTAAGGAGTTTCAGAGATCAGACTAAAGGACCTCTAGGGGGTCAAACTCTTTTATGAGAACTTTGGGGCTGGTTTTTATGTTAAGGAATTCTGTAAAGCTTTTATTTCCAAGCCAGGAAGCCAGATGATAGTATATTGACATTCACAGGGTCTATCATCCAGGGATTCAGTGCAAAGTGGAATTGAACATATTGTCCAGTTAAAGGACAAATGCATTATTTCCCGACTCTTTTCAATGGATAAGCTTTGTAAAAGATCTGGGAGAGAAGGTGTCTTTGTGGCCATTGCTCCCAAACTTGAATCGGCAAGCCTGGATTCCCTTTGGCAGGTGCTTTTCTGGATAGTCATGTCACACACACACACACACACACACACACACACACACACACACACACATATGCCAAATCCTGCCCAGACCAAAGTAAAGGAGAAATTTGGCAGTGGGCTAACAAATTTGAGGAGGAACATGCTTCATGATTCAAACTCATATAAGAGCCTAAATCCTTTGAGCAGCTTTGGAATGTCAGAGGAATGATCACTTATAAAAAGACAGCACGGTCTTAGGTAGCTGACTCACTGGTGTGAGTCATTCCTGCTGAGCTGGACACTTTTGTGAGTTTATAAGCTCTCAAGAACTCATCTTCTAGCAAGTTTAGTGGGAAAGGATGCTGTTAAGGATATTGATGCTTCTTTGAATTTGGGACTCCAATGGGGGCTTGCTTTCCACCTGAGTCAGATTGCTAGAAAACCTGAGGGAAAAGAGGGAGTCAATGAATGGAAAGTGATAGTTTCACAGAATCTCATAGCTAGAAGAGACATCAGAAGCCATTTTGTTTAACCCACAGCCTGATAGATCAGAAAAAACAATGGCTTTAACAGCCGAGTTCCTGGGTTCAAATCCTGCCTTTGCTATTTCTAGCTGGGTCTTTATTAGAGCAAACAATGAGTCCTCTGAAGTGGTCATATTTTCTGAATTCTCACTTCATATTTCCACTGGACAGGAAAAAATGATCATCTTTTACATAATTACAACTTCTAAAAGTCTGAATACAAATATGTGTGATAATTTCAGGGGATTCATTATTTGCACTAATCAGAATCTGACTGTACTATTTGTGTGATCTTGGCAGACGACAACTTAAACTCTCTGCCCCTCAGTTTCTTCATTTGTAAAATGAGAGGATTAGACTCAATGACTTTTAAGTTCCCTTGAAATTTCTTTGAAGTTCCTGCTTAAAGACCTCCAAGATGTGGATCAAAGCAGATTATCTTTCACATCACTGTATTTACAGTTTTACTTTGGGACTTGAAGTTTGTTTAAGTGTGTTTGTACAACAATACAGAAGTTTAGGTGTGTTTGTACAACAATATGGAAGTGTGTTTTGTATGATAATACATGTATGACCCAGATCAAACTGCTTACCATCTCTGAGTGGGGGGAGGGAAGGGAGGGAAGAAGACAGTTTGGATCTCATAATTTTGGAAAATATATGTTGAAAATTATTATTACATGTATCTAGGGAAATAAAATATATTTGAACTTAAGTCCTTCAGCGTGAGAGAACTCATCATTTCAAGGGGTAGCCTATTTTATTTCTGGATAACTCATTTTTAGGCAAGATTTTTTCTTGCAACAAGCCTAAATATTCCTCTTTGTATTTTCTCTCCATTACTCTTAGTTCTTCTTTCTAATGCCAAATAGAACAAATATCCTCCCTCTTCCAAGTGACATCCCTTTCATTATGTAAAGAAAATCATAATGTTCTCCTAAGCCTTTTCTTCCTCAGACTATACATCCTCAGTTTCTTTAGCTCATCCTCAGGGCATAATCTTGAGCCCCTTCATTCTCCAGGATTCTATGATTTAGATCCATGGTGGTAAACCTATGGCATGTGTGCTGGGGACACTCAGAACCCTCTCTGTGGATACACACACTGTCACCCCAGCCCAGAGTTTGCCAGAGTTTGCTACTAGAGAGCCAGATGGGCTCTCTGCAACACAGGGCCAGGATTCTCCCCTCCCTCTCTCCACAGGTGCCTGAGGACATTTCTCACATGACTTGCCTCTCTAAAAGTTTCTCCATCACTGGCCTAGATGTTCTCCAGCTTACTTTGTCATTCTTCAAATGGGGCACCCAAAACTGAACACAATAATCCAGCTGATTGTGACCAGAATAATGGACAATGGGACTGCCTGTCACCTATCTCGTGTTCTTGATGTTAGACCAACCCTATAAAATGGGAATAATCTCCCAGGATTGTTGTGAGGATCAAATATGATAATACTAATAACCCTCTTAGCATAAAACCTTCTACATAGTAGGCACTTAATACATATTTACTTATTTCCTTCCTTTCCCTTCCCACTGCTAATAAGATTTAACTTGTTCTGTAGCCCATTTTCTTAGGACTCGAATAAGGAAGAGAAGCTGATTTAATAAGCAAGTTATTAGACACTGAGAGTCTGAACAGATTGTTGGAAAGGAAGCATCAAATTATCCTTTCTTTAATCAATAATGGGAAAGCAGAATCTAACAATATGTTATTTACAAGAAACACATTTGAAACATAAAGATTCACATAGAGTTTAAGTAAAGAGCTGAAGTAAAAATCTATGCTTCAGCTGAAGTACAAAAAGAGATAGTAATTAAGTTCTCAAGAAAAATGCAAAAATAGACTTGATTAAAAGAGATAAAAAGGAAACAGGGAACCATATTATGCTGGAAGATATGATAGACACAAATTAATATTAATACTTAATATGTATGTACCAAATGACATAGTATGTAAATGATATATATATATAGTATTTAACATAGTATTATTATGTTATGTGTACATAACAGATAGTGCTAGTAATATGTATATTCCTTTATATTTCCTTTTAATAATCACCAGAAGTTTACATATCTGATTTTCCTAAGACTTTATTCAGATCCTTAACTTCTTTCCTCTTTAATTTTTGATTAGCTTTGAAAACATCACATTGATTTTTCCAACTATTGTAGATTTGTTATTTATTTCTCCTTGTAACTCACTTACTTGCTCATAGTATTTAGTCCTTGAGACTCAAGGAACTCCCATTCTATTGTAGGAGAGAACTCATATAGAAGATTTCAACTACAAGTTAGATGGAAACATTACAAGATTCTTAGAGAAGATTTCAACTACAAGTTAGATGGAAACATTACAAGATTCTTAGGGCACATCAGCTAAATAATTGATAATGTCTTTTTCTAATATCATTTACATTGATAAGATCATCATTTACATTGATAAGATCATATTGATTTCTGATATTGAGTCATTTGACAGTGCCAAGGCCTTTGGTGATGAGAATATTCATTTCTGGGTCTTTAATAGTCTTAACTTCAGCATCTTCAGGAGCAGGTGCTGGGCTGCATCTTTACAAGAATTGCTTCCCAGGACATTGTGGGGTCTGTGTTGGAAGCATTGCTATTCCAAGGAATTACTATGTATATAAGGAGAGGGGGCGGTAAGCATGCTCAAAACACTCAGCTGATGGAAACTCCACATGGGAGGGGCAAAGGAGCCAGGTTTATGATATGCCCACTCCCCAGTGTGGAGCACTGGTGCATCTAAAGGCATTCTGTTACTGGTTCTGGTCTGCTAACCATCTGGCCAAGAAACAGACTATTTATTGGTTACAGAGCCAGAACTGGGGTACTTTGAAAAGGCACAAACCAGCCAAAGTGAATCTTCTTACTCTGCCTCATTCCTTCCTAGTTGCACTTGAGTTTAGAAGCAAATAATACAGAAAACTTTAGAGCAGGGTGAAAGCACATGGCTCTGATCCTCTATTTGTGTTGTCATTGAGTTGTTTTTCATTAGTGTGCAATATTCTACAACCTCATTTGGGATTTTTTTGGAAGATATATTGGAATGTTTGCCGTTTTCTTCTCCGGATTATTTTATACATGAGGAACTGATGCAAATAGGGTTAAATGACTTGCCCAGGGTCATAGAGCTAGGAATTGTCTGAGGACAGATTTGAACTCAGGAAGATAAGTTTTCCTGGATCCAGACCCAACATCTATCCATTGTACCACCTAGCTTTCCTTATGTTGTGCCTAGTTTTGCTTTTAGTGAAAAAATATTGAAAGTATCTATGGCCTTGGGAGTTGTTTGATCCAGCATACACTGAAGGCAGCCAAAAGGAAAGGACTGACTGGTAGACATATAGTTAATATAATAGATAGAATGATGGACTTGAGATGAGGAAAATTTGAGTTCATCTCCTGATTCATGCTGGCAAGGCTAGTCATTTATCCTCTCTGAGCCTCAGTTTACTCATGTTTAACATGGGGATAATGATAGCACAAACCTCACAGGGTTGTTGTGAGGTTCAAATGAACTAACATATATATATATATATATATATATATATATATTATTCTGAAAACCTTGAACTACAAAAAAATATCTGTCATTATTATTACTATTATCCAATGATTTAAGATTTTCCAATTTTATTATTTTACTTATTATTGTTTATTATTATACATTGACTCCTTTGGAAGTGAGTTTGTGGAGGCAGGTGCAATTTAGAAACTGCTTTAATTTCTGAGGTATTCTCCACTTGGACTAAGGGGAGGTAGGGAAGAATGTACACTTAAGTGTTAAGGGGAAACATTTGCACATTTCTTCTTGTTTTATGCTGGCAGTAAATATTTCCTTGTAAAAGTTAATGTTCATTACTTGAGCACTAACCATTGGTGGTCATCATTAGAGAGACTTATCAAAATCAGGGTTTGAACTAATAATATTAGAGAAGAATCACCTTGATCTCTCCAGGGATTAGAACTTTTAGGGAAAGATGTTGTCATCCAGCTTTACTCTGGAAGAATAAAATCAGTTACCTATCTACATCTAATTTACTTTACATGCTGTTCTCCTCTGTCCAATACGATGTAAGCTTGAGGGGAATTGTTTCATTTTTGTCTTCACATTTCCAGTGCTTGGCATGCAGTAGAATCTTAATTTAAATTGAATCAAGGACACACAATATTATCATTATTGCTTTACCTATAGTGGTTGGCAGTTATATATTTGCCATTTTTGTTGTGTCCTTTCCAGTCCAAAGGTCATAAATACACTTCTATTCCTTAGGCTCTTCAAAGTAAGCTCCTACAAAAGGACTTTCTTGTGACTCCTAATTATTGATGCTCATTCTCCTTTTCTAATATTAGTTTGTATTATTCTGCTTTTACTTATCTGTATATGAGCTGTATCTTCTGAATAGACAATAAACATCTTGAGGGCAAGAAAATATTTATTTTCTCCTTTGATTCCTGTAGCAGACCGCTTCCTGGCTATGGGCAAGGGGAAAACAGTATGCTCAGTCTTGGGCATGCTCAGTAGTGCTCATGGCTGGGAAGGCCTATGACCCTTGACCCCAGCTTCTCCCAGGTTAGGCGGGAAAACAGGTTTCTTTGTTCTCACCTGGTTAAGAGAAACCACACCTATGCCTTGTCATTAACCAATGAGAATCATCCCTATGTACTGTGTATATTTGCATATCAAAAACTATATCTAGCCCAGCAGGCTCCGCCTTCCCGCTCTCTGCTCTCTGCCCTCTGCTCTCTGCTCTCTGCTCTCTGCGCTCCTTCTCTTTCAGGCTACCTGATGGCTGTCCTTGCAGGAGCTTGGCCTCTGGCCAAGCTCCATCTTTAATCTTTCTCTATTCACCTCTCTGACCTGCGTGGAATGGATCTCAGGACTGGAATAGCCTACTGAATTGGTCCTTTGATCAGAGCTTAGCTGTGGCTCATTGATAATTAATAAAGACTCATCCTGAACACCTCATATCTCTACTAGGACTCCGTCACTTCCCTCGTGGTATCAAAACTTCTATCCTGTCTCTATCTTCCTACCTTGTGGCTTCTCTCACCTCTGAGAGAGCTACAAATGGCGCCCAACTTTCTCGTGGCATTCCACTCTTTTATTTCACACAGCGAATGGGAGAACGCGTTCGAGGACACGAGGCTAATAGTAGGCGGGTGCCGGAAGTCCAGGAAGGTTGCCGATCCTCTGGCCAAGGACGGTAAGTCCTCCTCTGCTTGAGGTGGGTCTCCCCTCTGAACCCTGCTCGACTCCTAATGTCGTAGCTTGATGGGGGAGAAATGGAAGTCTCAAGAGCTTAATTGCCTGAGACCGAATCAGGATGAGGGAAGCACACGATCGGTCAGAGAGGGATTCTTAAACTATCTCTGTCAGGGAGGTGCAGTTTCCCTCCCCCACCTGGGTCTGCTAGTCGGAGGCCTCCTCTCTCGGACCTGGATCTCTGGAGGTTAAGAAACACCTGAGGAGTGGTCTGAGGGGGAGGGGAAGAAAAAGGACATTTGACCCAGGGAAACCCTCACTAGGGGCGATTGAGAACTTGAAAAATCTCAGTCTGAAATAAACAGTTGCTAGAGCATAGTGAATTTCAAACGAAGCAACTGGGAAAAGAAAAAGCAGGAGTTAAAATTTCATCAGGAAAGCAAAGTCAAATTTACCTGCTATTCATACGCAAAAGCGGAAAAGCCTAGTGAAGACCCAAGGCAGAAACTGCTGCAGAATGCTAAGGAGTTCTTTCTTAAGCACTTCTTATTTCAAAAGTTCTGCAAGCTAATCTTTACAAGAAACTCCCTGTGCCTTTTCAGGAGAGGTCGGACTCAGATGCATTTGAAAGGCCTATCAGGAAATGGTTGCTTTAACTGAAAGCGGGGCATTTAAAAGATCAGAATTACTTGGAAAAAACGGATAAAAAAACAAAAAATTTTTCTAATAAAACCGTAGGTCTCAGCACAATTAAGGAATCAAGGTAATAATCCTGAATTAGGTTAAATTCGGAACAGCCTAAGTTGTAAAAAGATATTGCCATTCTGTAACCAAAGGCAGAAGATTTTTTTTAAACAAGCAAGCCTCCGAACTCATTTAGCATGTGAAAAAGCTCCTAGGAACTCTTTTGTTTGAGGTCCAGCCAGGTAAAGGCAGGCTTTACCTGGGCGATTGCAAATACAGTAAAGTAAGATTTGGGAATTTGAATTTTAATTTAGGTTGGCTGTAGGCAACATTATAAAGGAATGTCTGCTTATATTTTTTGATAAAGGAAGTTAAAAAAGGAGAATTAAAAATCTTTCTCTGACTTTTGTTATATGCCACAGAATATCAGGACTAGAAATGTTTTATCAGTAGAGAAATTTTGGTATAAATCACGAGGTAATTAAAGTGCAAACAGAAAACTTTTAAGGTTTGGGCTTAGATCTGAAGCAGCTTGAATTTTTTTTCTCTATCGGCCACGTGGCTTGAGCCACGTGGAAGAAAGCATCAGAGCAACTGAGGTTGCAAGTTGTATCACTAAGGCTGTAATTGGCTAGAAGAAGAAATTTAATACTAAGATATAATAAGCATGAATTGAAATATGATTTAAAGGAATTTCTAAAGCTTTCTAATTTTAACTATGGAGGAATTATTAACACTTTTCTAAACAGGACATAAAGCAACAGGATGAATCTTGAGCAGAGCTTATTCAAACAGCCTGTATGCAGTTCAGAAACTTTTTACTGGGCATATTAACATACCTGTATCCAGAAAGCAAATGATTTATAACTAGAATAGCTTTTACTATGGAAAATTAAGACACATGCTCAGCAGAGTAAAAGCATGGTTAGAAGGATTCAATCTGTTTACCAGTGGTTAATTATTAAGGTTATCAGGAACTCTGTTACTCAGTACAGTGATTTATTAAGGATTTGAAAGAGGCAATACTATCATGTATTAAAATTGCAGATATTGAAGCTGATCATGATATTGAAAAGAGACCTATGATAATAATGCAAATTCAAAGGTTACTGGCATAATTTGAATTACTTCTGCAGTGAAGATTTGCAGATTTAGCAGATGAAAGTAATGATTTTAGTCACAGTATGAAGCTAAGGGAAGTAGTTCAGAAATAACAACTTCTATGCAATTGTTTGATAATTCTGTGCACATTTTTCTAGCATAGGACAATACTATAATTTTAATAACTGCACAAGGTGGAAATTTTTTCAAAAAGCAAAAATTGTGTGCAGGCAGACAAAGACTTAAGTTCCCAGCACACATGGGTCAATTCATAAGTAATTTATAGAATGATATTTTTATGATTATGGATTTGAAAAAGCAAATATTTAAGCATCTATACATGCTGTTTTGAACAAACAGCTGCTGGCATTCTCTGCTCTAGCAGAGGGCCAGATCTATGGTACATCTATATCCTGAACAAGCAGGTGATATCGCTTATCAATGCAAACTGTTGTGGATTAATTTCACCCCTGATAAATATCCACTGTATATTTTGGAGCAAAGGATGCATTTCAGTATGCTCCTGGCACAAAGGTTGAACTGTGAAAAGTGATGGGAGATACTTACTCTCCTGGTTTATGGGTTCAAGCTCAAATGAAGAAGTGAGCAAAGTGATTGCAGATTTTATAAATAACTGTGCACTACTGTATATTCCAAACAGCTTGGAATAGCAGGGCTTTTAACAGCAATGCAAAGGCTAAATGGCATAGCTCATGGCTTACATGCAAGCTATGGTACAAAGAGCTCAAAGGAATTCATGAGCCCCAAGGTTCAAAAACTGAAGGTATATATGTTCTGTCACTTTCTAACTTTCTAAGACCCAATGAGGCTTTCATTTGGGGTCGAGGTTTTCTGTTTATTTTCTCAGATACATGAAGTCCATGGAAGATGATCAAGAGCATCTGATGGCAAGACAATCTGCCCGGAAGAAGGTCAGAAGGCAGAGGTGTCTGGCACAGGACACCAGAAAAGCAGCACATGGACTGTAAAGACTGCTCTATAGGCAGGTTTAACACACTACGCACACACATGCAATTGTATGAGAAACAATGTACATGCAGAAGAGTATCATTGAGTCACTAACAGATATTCTGTTCTAGGAATATATGGGTATTTGGTAAAAGATCTAACTATTACATGCCTGAAAATTTTGAATGGTACTGGTACAATGTGTAACTTGAAATCATTTTATTGGAATTGTTCCATGTTAGCCGAATGTGATCAAATATCAAAAGGGTATAATTGGGAATATTATGACAGTGTAAGGAATGCTGTCCACTTGTAGCACAAAAAGGGTATTACTATCCAAAATGTAATGATGATTATGGTCTTAAAGGGTACATTATATTTGCGAACAATATGTTTTTGCTAGAATCAGACTTATCTAGAAGTCAATTTTGTTAAGCTGTGACATTTCCACTTTCATAAGGAAAGAGGTGGATATGGTATCACTAATCATCTATCTTTTCTACACCCCAGAAAGAATATAAGTTAAAGCTTTGTAACAATCAATATTGAATGTAATGATAGAGATCACATTGTGTGAGATACCTGAATTGGGTTAAAAATCATCAAGATATTAAGACTGTAAGGGACCCAAAGGGATGATAATGTTGGGTCGAGGTCTTGTTTATATGTTCACAGATAATGAAAACATCTGGTCTCCCACGTCATGCTTCATACCAGCTGATACAGACCAGGAAGAGAAGCAGACGGAAGGTGATGGCATCAGCTACCTACATGCCAGCCACAATCCAGACTCGCTGGAAGGACACTTCTTTGGTGACTAATATCACTCTAGAACAATGACATTACACTATTAGAGACATGGGCTATTAGGCCACTGACGGACACTTGTCATGCTGACATCCATTGAGATGGGGTACCCAGAGCAACATCAAGTATGCTAACTCAGAAGGACAAAATCACACTTGTGTCTGTACAAGACACCAGATACATCCCACATTCCAAAGACTTTGCGATGGGATTGAGATGAAATAGCTACAAATTGTCTAGCTACCAAAGCATACCTTGTATTTTGTATATGATACTGTCAAAGGGAATTCTGTATGCATTATGAATTGTATGCATTGTAAAGCTACCACTTGTATTGTAAGAGATGCTGTTATCAACAAGGGTATAGACCTTGGTAGGACTCTCCAAAGAGTAGGAGATAGAAAACTCTCATCCATAGGATAGATCTGATATTTCTGACATCAAAAATGAGGTGCTAAGCAGAAAATGCTGCACAGACAGGTTAATGGACAGATGACACTGATGTTACTCTCAAGAAAGAATGAGAGATCAGGAAAAAGACACTAGGAAATCTTTAATCAGGAACCTGAGTTATTGTAAGAGATCATTGACATCCAGGCAAAGATTATGTTCCTGACATTACATTAAGGGCTGACTACCATAGCAGTAGTTGAGTGTTAATACCATTGTTAACCATTACTCCTGATACCCTGTCTTTGTGGGTAATATCTTAGTAGGAAAAATGTCTTGCTCTCCTACAACAATCCCAGAATTCAGACGGCCGCTGGATTCGGGATCTATTGGCCTCCCTTTCATATACTGGAAGACGTTCTGGTATATGGAAGTAAGACCTCATGAAAAACTGAGGGCTCTAGGTTTGACAATTTCTGTGGACGCGCAGTCATTGTCTCTCCTAGGTGGAAAAAATTATTATTGCACAAAAACATGGAGCAAGGGCAAAGTATAATCTAAGTTTTACTGTTTTGGAGTATGGATTGAAAACATGACACAATAGGCACAGATAAGCGTGCAGAAAAAGCACATTGAATATTATACACTGACAACTAGGAATGAAAAAGCTATGTCAAATGCTGTAGGTACAAGAAACTGTAGAAATTGTTTCTACATGGGAAACAACTTAAGCTTCTATTTACCCAAACATTGGTTTGGTGGAATGAATCTTGCAAATATTGATAATGGTATAGGCTTGGTTACCATATTGATGGGTTTATTTATACAAGCAGAGATTTAAAATAAGGAAGACATTAGGAATATGCAGTCAGAACTTGAAATATTACTTCATTATCACCATCATGGTTATTTAAGCTACAATTGAGAATGTAAAATGGATGGGAATATTGGTATTTGTTAAAAATTGCACTGTGATTGATGTATTGATGTTTTTGCAAAGCCTGTAATGGTGCAAAATTATGTTCATATACAAGGCGAATTTTGATCTATTTAGATCAGGAATTGGAAATCATTGGGAATGTAAGTTCTGATATTTTACATTGGCTCAGTTTCAAAGATACCACATAGACTGTGAGCCAAGAGCCAAGAGAATCTTGTATTAATTTTGGGATCAGGTTCCCAGGATCAATTTTCTGAGATCATTTGACATGTGATAACATGATCCTCCAGAATTGTTAAGAGAGGATGTTTTTCTTTGAAGGGATCTCTCCCAACACACAAACAAAAAGAAAAGGGAGAGGAATCTTATAGAGATCAGTATTTATATTTTTAGAGGACACTTTTTAAAGTCACTCTTGATTGATCAACCTTGATTTTTTTTCTTTTACACTATTAAGGCCAGAATTTTTAAGTACAAGGAAAGTACTGTTAATGCTCTGATCCAGAATTATGAAGGTGCAAAGATTTCTAGAATTACAGTCACCTAACAGTCGGTGAACATGAGAACATGACAGCAATTGTTAATTTTCAGATGACCATACTGGAGAGTGATGTCTGATTGCATGTAAGGGGAATCATAATGAATCTTTCATTATGGAACAGACAGCCTCAGCCACGATTACACTTTCCATGTGAAATGGATGTTTGAGGTTGGGAAATGCAGAGACATGGCGTACTGACACCCTCAGTCGCTGGATGTCCTGGCATCGAGCTACCAACCAGTTTCTTAATGTGGCAGGCATCTGGCAGTGAGCACAGAAAGATCCCCAAGATGCAGTATCAGGACGAGAGAAAGGAAGGACTTATCCTTCATCTCCAGGGATAGTATTTTGCTAACTGTTGAAAAGGCTGACAACTTCTGATAGTCCAGACTGTGAATGGTGGCATGTTTGGTTATTGCACCTGTCATGTGAACCATGGAGTTCTACCTCATTAGATCAGGATCAGTAGCGTGGAAATTATTTTCTTAACATTTTTATATCTACTAAGACTGTTGCATTGATCTTGAAATGCAGACAGACAGATAGAAAGATCAGTTTGGGAATTTTTAAGATTGATCACTGAATCAGTTTATGCTGATGTTCACTCTTGATTGTTATATCTAAGTTATACAATCAGGATAGGTTTTTCATCTCTGTATCAGAATATGATTATGCACCAGAGTGTTTGTATTTGTTAATGCTGTAATGTTGCTACATTTTGATATTACACTATTCATTTGTGTGTAAAACAAAAAGGGGGAGATGTAGCAGACCGCTTCCTGGCTATGGGCAAGGGGAAAACAGTATGCTCAGTCTTGGGCATGCTCAGTAGTGCTCATGGCTGGGAAGGCCTATGACCCTTGACCCCAGCTTCTCCCAGGTTAGGCGGGAAAACAGGTTTCTTTGTTCTCACCTGGTTAAGAGAAACCACACCTATGCCTTGTCATTAACCAATGAGAATCATCCCTATGTACTGTGTATATTTGCATATCAAAAACTATATCTAGCCCAGCAGGCTCCGCCTTCCCGCTCTCTGCTCTCTGCCCTCTGCTCTCTGCTCTCTGCTCTCTGCGCTCCTTCTCTTTCAGGCTACCTGATGGCTGTCCTTGCAGGAGCTTGGCCTCTGGCCAAGCTCCATCTTTAATCTTTCTCTATTCACCTCTCTGACCTGCGTGGAATGGATCTCAGGACTGGAATAGCCTACTGAATTGGTCCTTTGATCAGAGCTTAGCTGTGGCTCATTGATAATTAATAAAGACTCATCCTGAACACCTCATATCTCTACTAGGACTCCGTCACTTCCCTCGTGGTATCAAAACTTCTATCCTGTCTCTATCTTCCTACCTTGTGGCTTCTCTCACCTCTGAGAGAGCTACAATTCCCCAATACCTAGAAAAGGGACTGTGTATTTTACATTTACTCCACCCTGCTCAGTCTTTAGAATTCTAGCAACCAGGAATGGATACACTGCCACTTAAGGATTAACTGTGGAGGAAGATGGTCAATAACCCACATGAGCTAGCAAGCAACAAATCAGAAACAACTGACTGACCCCCTGGGCTGTCCTAAGCCAAGTTTCAGCCACAATTTGGCACACATGAGACATAGGAAGTGATGTAAAGAACTGCCTTCATATTTCATGTCACTTCCTGTAAGAGGAGCTTTTGTGGACTTTGGCGGTGAAACTTGACTTGGTAGAGCATGGGTCCTCAACCTGCTTCCCTGAATGACCATGTGGTGACTGGTAAGGCTGATTCTCCTTTCCCTTGACCTTTCTGAAGGCACCAGCCTCCACCAAGGAGGCCCCTCATCTTGGAGGAGGCCTCATGGCTTGAAGATTAGCCCGATTTAATCTTCTGGGAAGGTCCCTTGGCTGAGACCTCTGAACTCTCACTGGCTCAGGCCAGGCTGAAGCAGAGATCTTCCCCTTTCTCCCTCTCTCCCTCACTCTTAATTTCTTCCTTCTATTGTAAATAAATCACCATAAAATTTCATTCTGACTTGAGTATTTCATTGGAATTTAGAATTTAAATCCCTGGCCACAACTAAATAATATATTCGGTCTTAACACTAAAACTTACCCTTAACAGGACCCAGAATGGTCAAATGCATGGCAGACATCTAATAAGTGTTTATTGAAAGTACTGCTTTGGGGAGTTACTACTAGAAAATGGCCCTTCAGGATCTATTTCAGTTATTGTGGATATCACAAGCAAGCTAGAGGTAAGTGAGAACATGAAGATTTCATTAAAATAAAAAAAAAACTGACTGGGTTCAGAGGACCTGAGTTCAGATTCTACTAATGCCATTTACTAGTTGTGTGACATTGGCAAAATAACTTATTCTCTCTGAGCCTCAATTTCCTCATCTCCAAAATGAGAGGGATGGATTCTAAGGTCTCATCCTGCTCTCAAGGTGCAATCCTAGGATTTCTTTAAATGTCCTCATTTTAAAGATGAAGAAACTGAGGCAGAGAGAAGGATTTGCCCAAGATATCTCCATAAGCCAATCACTTAGACCCAGGTTTCTTGTCTCCCAATGTGGTTATTTCTAGACAATTCCACACTGGAAGTCTAGGGATTTCTCAAGAAATCCTTGGACTTCATTGTTTGCTAAATAACTTTTCTTTCTGGCAAGACTTTTTCTCCCACTACAAGTACTAAGTAGGAATTTTATCTTGCAGCAACATTTACAGCTCTATGTAATAACAGAATTGTAAAAGTTACCATAGGAACAGAAATTCACATTTTACATCTCAAATTAGTCTCATTGTCCCCATAGCCTACTCTCCTTTTACTAACACCTTTCTCCAGTTTTCATTGTGATGGTAACATGATACAGAGATCTCAGAGACTAGCAAAAGCCTAAACTCTGGTGTGTTATATCCAAATTGAAAGTATAGATCTGACGATGGCATATGTGTCTGTGACCTGAGGATTAGTCCAACCAAACACTGAGAGTTTCATCACCATCAGGGTGGCCACCAGATGACAATAAGAATTTTGGTGCCTAGGGCAAGTTTAGTTGGCAGGAGGGAAGAGTTTGCTCCAACTAGTCCATGTTACAAAGGGAAGAGAGTGAATCGTCCCTCAGGGAGTCCAGGTCCAGTATATCTGGCCCCTTAATCCTCAAGGGACAGCCTGACTGAGCATGGTAATAAGTTTAAGTGCCACCCCCTTTTAGAGAATTTTCCTGAAACCCCCAATATTAGTTAAATCATTTTGCATTTATTTTTATTTATCCTCTGTTTTCTGTAGCACAGTGGCTGGCACCTACTGAGCATTTAATAGAGGCTTTAACTATCTTTTTGCACCTAGATTTATTTTACCTGTAAACACTTTCTATCTCTCTAGATGATGTAATCTCCTTTAGGGTGGGTTCTACATCACTTTGGGTTTTGTCTTCAGTACCTAGGACAGAGCCTAGCAAACAATGTTTGATTGGTTTGATGAATGTTACATCACTGGGCAGCTAAGTGGTATAGTGAATAGGATAAGGACTGGAATCATCTTCCTTCTTTCAAATCTGGCCTCAGACACTAGCTGTGTGACTGGGCAAGTCACTCAATTTTTTGCCCAGTTCCTCATCTGTACAATGAGTTGGGGAAGGAAATAGCAAACCTCTCTAATATCTTTGCCAGACAACCCCAAATGGGGTCATGGAGAGTTGGGCATGACTGAACAATAAAATCCTTTGAGTCCCATAAAAGAGACTAAACTCTTGTAGAAAGAATTGGACAGCACAGAGCAAATAGATAGGACAACTCGTCCAGCTAGTTTTATCCTTGTTACTATAATATTAGAGAATTAATTCTTTGGTCATGGTGAAATAGAAAACAGAAAAAAACTAAACTAAACTAAAAAGAAATTCTCAGTCCCTTCCTATTTTAGAAGTAATGACAGAGATTTTTTTCCAGTCAAGATGGCGGCTTAGAGGCAGCAAAAGTTCAGACCTCTGAAAATCCTTCCTTACCCATTACAAAATAAATGCTCTTAGGGGACTGAAAATCAAACCTAACAACAGGACAGAGCAAAGGAACCCTCCTGCTGGACTCAACTTAAAAGGTACGCCCCCACCCCCAAAGCCTAAACTTGAGAATACTTGGGTTTAAGGGGAAGGAAGGTGGAAGGTTCCAGGACCCCTCCTCCACTTATATATCCAGCAGGAACTGGAACCTCTGGGCAGGCAAGGGTGCTGGTCTAGAGGGAGTACCTTGTAAGCAAAGCTGTGCCAGGCTCAGAGCGTCTAATACAGGCAGTGGGGAAGCAATTGGAGAAGTGCAGAGTGGGAAGTCTAGTTGCAGCAGTGGAGACACTACATATTGCACCCCACCCCACCTCCCAACCCCCCACCCGCACCCTGGCTTCTCAAGGTTTTGGCCTCAGGGCACATCCAGCTCTGCAAGTTCAACTCAGCTGAGATTAATCTCATCAAAGCATTCAGAGGGCAGGGAAGCTCAAGCTCCAACACCCCTCCCCCACAGACTGCTCTGAAAAATTTGCTAACTAAGCTCAGATCCAACACATAATGAGAGGAGCAAGAGTGCAGGCAACTAAGGGGAGGGGGGGAAGAAGGGTCAAGTATGAGCAAACAACAGAAAAAGAAAAAAGAAATTACAATTGACAGCTTCTATCCAGGCAATGAAAAAAGAGCAAATGTAACAAAGAAGGATGAAGGAACACCAAACAAAAACACAGAGACTACAGAGAATTGGACAAAGGCTTTGTAAGAACTCAAAATACAATTCAAAACACAATTAAGAGAGGCTGAAGACAGCTAGGAAAAGAACTTAAAAAGCAAGATAAGTCATCTGGAAACAGAAGCACTTGAACTAAAACAAGAAAAATAGTGTCTTGAAAGCCAAAATTAATCAGCTTGAAAATGAGGCAAAGATGAAATATGAGGCAAAGAAAATGAAAGATGATCTACAAAGAAAATCAGACCAGAAGGAGAAGGATGACCAAAAAACCAAGGATGAAATCCAGTCTTCAAAAACCAGAATACAAAATTAGAAACAAGCAACTTCACAAGGCAGCAGGAAACTATAAAACAAAATCAAAAGAATGAAAATAATGATGAAAATATGAAGCCCCTCATTCACAAAACAGAGGATTTAGAAAATCGTTCCAGGAGACAACTTAAGAATCACTGGTCTACTGGAAGACCGAGACAAAAGAAAAATCCTGGACATTACCCTACAGGAAATTATCCAAGAAAACTGCCCTGATATTCTAGAACAAGAGGTAAAAGTAGAGATGGAAAGAATCCACAAATCACCTCCTGTACTTAATACCCAACTGACAACACCCAGGAATGTTATAGCCAAATTCAAGAACTATTAGACCAAGGAAAAAATACTACAAGCTGCTAAGAAGAAGTCATTCAGATACCAAGGAACTACAGTGAGGATAACACATGATCTGGCTACATCTACAATGAAGGACCAAAATGCATGGAATATGATATTCCAGAATGCAAGGGAACTAGGTCTATAACCAAGAATCAACTACCCAGAAAAATTGGCTATATTCTTACAGGGGAAAGTATGGTCATTTAACAAAATAGAAGAATTCTAAGCATTTGTAAAGAAAAGTCTAGACCTGAACCAAAAATTTGATGCTCAAACACAAAACTCAAGAGAATCAACAAAAGGTAAATAAGAAAGGGGATAAAAAAACAAAATAAAACAAACAAAAAACACAACTTTTTTTAAGAGACCCAATGATATGTATCCCTATAAGAAAAGAGGACATTGGCAACTCTTAAAAATTGTTATTATTATCTGGATAGCTAGAAGAATACTTAGAGGGAAGAGTGACAAACTGTATAGGATGAAATGCCAAGACATAAATATGTATATAGATATATTTATGCATAAATATATCTATATGCATATGCATATATATACAACTAGAGCTAAAAGAGGTTAATATTAAGAGAAATGGGAAAAGAAACAAAAGGGGGTAAATTTATATGTCACAAAGAAATGGTGGGAGGGGTGAGAAAATCAATATACTGGAAGGGTAAAGAGGTTGGAGATAGGAAATACTCAATTCTCACGTGCATTGAAATTGGCTCAAAGAGGGAAGAACAATCAAATACATTGGGGCAGAGAATTGATTTGTACCCTATAGGGAAGTAGAAAGGTTAACAAATGGACTGGTGGGGAAGGAAGCAATACAAGGGAGGGAGAGATTGGGCATAGTTAAAAAGACTGTGAAGAAAATAAGAGGCAAATGAGAAGGAGGGATAGAAAGGGAAGTAAAATAAGGGTAGGAATTGGGGACTGATTAAAAACAAAACACTGGTGTAGAAGGAAATAGTGAAAGAAGAAAGGGCACGACTAGGAGTGGAAATCAAAATGCTTGGAAATATACAGCTGGTAATTACAACTCTGAATGTTAATGGAATGAACCACCAATAAAATGCAAGCAAATAGCAGAGAGGATTAGAAACCAAAACCCTGTCATATGCTGTCTACAAGAAACACACACAAGGAAGGTAGACACACATAGGGTAAAAGTAAGAGGATGGAGCCAAATCTATTGGGCATCAACAGATAAAAAGAAGGCGGAGAGTCACAATCATGATATCTGACAAGGCCAAAGTAAAAATAGATCTAGTCAAAAGACATAGAGAAGGTAATTACATCCTAATAAAAAGCAGTATAGACAATGAAGAAATATCAGTATTCAACATGTATACATCAAATGGCCGAGCATCCAAATTTCTAAAGGAGAAACTAGTGGAGCTCAAGGATGAAATAGATAGAAAAATTATACTAATGGGAGGCCTAAACCTTCCTCTATCAGAACTAGATGAATCAAACCAAAAAAAAAAAAGAAAGCGGTGATAGAAGTGAATGAAATCTTAGAAAAATTGAAGTTAGTAGATATGCGGAGAAAAATAAATAGGGACAACAAGGAATAAACCCTCTTTTCAGAAGCACATGGTACATTCACAAAGATTGACCATGTATTAATGCATCAAAATATCGCAAACAAGTGCAAAAGAGCAGAAATAATAAATGCACCATATTCAGACCACAATGCAATGAAAATAATAATTAGTAAGGGTACAGGGAGAGGCAAATCAAAAATTAATTGGAAATTAAGCAATGCAATTCTCCAAAATCATTTAGTTAAAGAACAAATCATAGAAACAATTAATTTCATTGAAGAAAATGACAATCCTTCCAAAACCTATGGGAAGAAGCCAAAGCAGTACTCAGGGGGAAATTTATATCCTTGAGTTCATATATTAACAAATTAGGGAGGGCAGAGGTCAATGAATTAGTCATGCAAATTAAAAAAAACTAGAAAGTGAACAAATTAAAAATCCTCAGATGAGGACTAAATTAGAGATCCTAAAAATCAAAGGAGAAATTAATAAAATTGAAAGTCAAAGAACTATTGATTTAATAAATAAGACTAGAAGCTGGCACTTTGAAAAAACAAATAAAATAGACAAAGTACTGGTCAGTTTAATAAAAAAAAAACAGAAAGAAGAAAACCAAATTGACAATATCCAAGATGAAAATGGAGACCTCACCTCTAGTGAAGATGGAATTGAGGCAATCATTAAAAATTATTATGTCCGATTATATGGAAACAAATATGGCAATCTAGATGATATGGATGAATATTTACAAAAATATAAATTGCCTAGACTAACAGAGGAAGAAATAGATGACCTAAAGAACCCCATATCAGAAAAAGAAATTGAACAAGCCATTGTAAACTTTTAAAATTACTCCACCCTACTCAGACAGTGCCTTAGGGGAAGATAAAGTTGTAAACTTCTGATTGAACAATGAAAGTCCCCAACTCATACCTTATAGAAAAGTTAGAACATTAAGCTAGGTCTATTTTTAGATCTAATACAAAAAGGTGTTAAGTACCTGTAAAGGTTAAATTAGTACCTAAAAAGGTCAAGTAATATACAAAAGGCAAGCTTAACAAAGAGGTGTGAAGTACTCAGAAAATTTAATCTAACCAGAGAAGGTGAAAACCAAAGAAGGTGAAAACTAAGAATGGACACTCTTGGGAAAAAAGCATCTACTGTGATTGGTAGATGTGAAAATTTAGGGGAGGTGACATAAGAGAAAATTTCTTTAAAAGGAAGGGGTAAGAAGTCAGGAGACAATTGAATTCAGTTACAATTGAATTCAGTTTGGAAAGTAATTTCAGTTTGGAGTGGAAGAACTAACTCGCTCTCCCTTAGGCTCAGGCCTAGGCCATTTTGGCCTAGGCCTTTTTCTACTGCTTGGCTCAGCCTGAGCCAGAGCAGTTTAAATTAATTCTCTCTCTCTCTCTCTCTCTCTCTCTCTCTCTCTCTCTCTCTCTCTCTCTCTCTCTCTCTCCTTCCCTTAATTCCTTCTTTCTTTATTAATTAAAATCTCCATAAATCTCAGCTGACTTGGGTATTTTCATGTTTGGGAATTTCCCATGGTGACTACTTATTTAGAATTTAAGTCTAAACACTAAAATTATCTTTACAGTTTTGGCATTTACACCATCAAAGAACTCCCTAAGAAAAAATCCCCATGACCAGATGGATTCATAAATGTATTCTATCAAATATTCAAAGAACAGCTAATTCTACTTCTATACAAACTATTTGACAGAATAAGCAAAGAAGGAGTTCTACCAAATTCCTTTTATGACACAAATATGGTACTGATCCCAAAGCCATGCAGGCCAAACACAGAGAAAGAAAACTACTGACCAATCTCCTTAATGAATATAGATGCAAAAATATTAAGTAGGATACTAGCAAAAATACTCCAGCAAGTGATCACAAGGGTTATTCACTATGACCAGGTAGGATTTATACCAGGAATGAAAGGATGGTTCAATATTAGGAATAACATCCACATAAT
Organism: Monodelphis domestica; assembly: GCF_027887165.1. Classification (NCBI taxonomy): domain Eukaryota; kingdom Metazoa; phylum Chordata; class Mammalia; order Didelphimorphia; family Didelphidae; genus Monodelphis; species Monodelphis domestica. The sequence continues at coordinate 20,464,101 of NC_077227.1, read as the reverse complement.
TGACCATATCAACAAGCAAACCAACAAAAATCACATGATTATCTCAATAGATGCAGAAAAAGCCTTTAACAAAATACAACACTCATTCATACTGAAAATGCTAGAAAATATAGGAATAGAAGAGTCTTTCCTAAAAATAATAAACAGTATTTTTCTAAAACCGTCAGTCAACATCATCTGCAATGGAGATAAACTAAATGCACTCCCAATAACATTAGGAGTGAAACAAGGATTCCCATTATCACTGCTATTATTTAACATTGTACTAGAAACACTAGCAGTAGCAATTAGAGAAGATAAAGGAATTGAAGCTATCACTGTTTGTGGATGATATGATGGTCTACTTAAAGAATCCTAGAGAATCAACTAAAAACTTAGTGGAAATAATCAACAACTTTTGCAAAGTTTCAGGATACAAAATAAACCCACATAGGTCATCAGTATTTCTATATATCTCCTACACATCTCAGAAGCAAGAATTACAAAGAGAAATTCCATTTAAAATCACCCTAGACAATATAAAATACTTAGGAATCTATCTGCCGAGACAAACACAGGAACTATATGAACACAACTACAAAACACTTTCCACACAATTAAAACTAGATCTAAACAATTGGAAAAACATTAACTTCTCATGGGCAGGACAAGCTAACATAATAAAAATGACCATCCTACCAAAATTTATTTACTTATTTACTGCAATACCCATTGAACTACCAAAAAAACTTTTTTTACTGAATTAGAAAAAAAACATAACAAAGTTCATTTGGAAGAACAAAAGATCAAGGATATCAAGGGAAATTATGAAAAAAATTCCAAGGAAGGTGGTCTTGCTGTACCAGATCTCAAACTATACTATAAAGCAGTGGTTATCAAAACAATATGGTACTGGCTAAGAGACAGAAAGGAGGATCAGTGGAATAGACTTAGGGTAAGTGGTCTCAGCAAGACAGTCGATGATAAGATTTTGGGATAAAAACTGCTGGGAAAATTGAAAGACAGTTTAGGAGAGATTAGGTTTGGATCAACATCTCACACCCTACACCAAGATAAACTCAGAATGGGTGAATGACTTGAACATAAAGAAGGAAACCATAAGTAAATTAGGTCAACACAGAATAGTATACATGTCAGACCTTTGGGAAAGGAAGTATTTTTAAACCAAGCAAGAGCTAGAAAAATCACAAAATATAAAATAAATAATTTTGATTACATCAAATTAAGAAGTTTTTGTACAAACACAACCAATGCAACCAAAATTAGAAGGGAAGAAACAAATTGGGAAACAATCTTCATAACAAAAACATCTGACAAAGGTCTAATTACTCAAATTTATAAAGAGTTAAATCAATTGTACCAAAAATCAAGCCATTCTCCAATTGATAAATGGGCAAGGGACATGAATAGGCAATTTTCAGTTAAAGAAATAATAACTATTAATAAGTACATGAAAGTGTTCTAAATCTCTTATAATCAGAGAGATACAAATCAAAACAAATCTGAGGTATCACTTCACACCTAGCAGATTGGCCAACATGACAGCAATAGAAAGTAATGAATGCTAGAGAGGATGTGGCAAAATTGGGACATTAATGCATTGTTGGTGGAGTTGTGAACTGATCCAACCATTCTGAAGGGCAATTTGGAATTATGCCCAAAGGGCGATAAAAGACTGTCTGCCCTTTGATCCAGCCATAGCACTTCTGGGTTTGTACCCCAAAGAGATAATAAGAAAAAAGACATGTTGCAAGAATATTCATAGCTGCGCTTTGTGGTGGCAAAAAAAAAATGGAAAATGAGGGGATGCCCTTCCATTGGGGAATAGCTGAACAAATTGTGGTATATTTTGGTGATGGAATACTATTGTGCTGAAAGGAATAATAAAGTGGAGGAATTCCATGGGGACTGGAAAGACCTCCAGGAATCAAAGCAGAGTGAAAGAGCAGAACCAGGAGGACATTGTACACAGAGACTGATACACTGTGGTACAATCGAATGTAATGAACTTCCCCATTAGTGACAATACAGTGATCCTGAACAACTCAGAAGGATTTACGAGAAAGAACACTATCCACATTCAGAGGAAGAACTGTGAGGTAGAAACACAGAAGAAAAACAACTGCTTGATTACATGGGTCGAGGGGATATAGCTGGGGTTGTAGACTCTAAATGAACATCCTAATGCAAACATCAATAACATGGAAATAGTTTCTGATCAAGAACCCATGTAATATTCAGTGGAATTGCATGTTGGCTATGGGAAGGATGGAGGGAGGGAAGGGAGGGAAATAATGTGATTATTGTAATTAAGGAATAATATTCTATTACAAATTGACTAAAAAAAAAAGAAGTAGTGACAGAGTGGTAGTAAAGGAGAAGAGAGTACTAAATTAAGCATCATTGTTTTTAGAACATCTCCTGTCACCCTGTCTACTCTGCTTCTACAGGGTTTCAAAGCGAAAGGTGTCTGCAATGAAGGATGTATTTTTGTGACATTCATTCTTCTGATCCCTTGCTCTCTTAGACCTCTATTTTGATTTAAAATTCAAGATTAGTTTTAAATATCAGGATATCAAGTTATCAAATTACTCATGGAAGACCTTAACCAAAGTAAAAAACTGAAAACTGAGAAAGAGGCATAGGTTTTCTCATTTCATATTCTTATATCAGACCATGGAGAGAGACTTCCATTATATCACATCAATATTTATGAAGTACTTATGAAACTCTTTTGGGTGTTCTTGCTTCTGTATAGAAACCCTCATAGAATTTTAGAGCAGGATGGAGCCTTGAAGATTGTGTGGTCAAACTTCTGCATTCACAGACAGGAAACCTGTGACCTGGAGAGATTAAATGGCTTACCCACATTCACACTCCAAAGGTCTTTTGACTCTAAAGCCCTGGCTCTTTCTACCCTGCTATAGTGTATCTAATGAAATCCAATGATGCAGTCTAACAACATTTATTAAGCTCCTACCACATAGGTGCTACTTTATCAGTAGTAAGATGGTACAGTGGAAAGTATACTGACCCTGTAGCCAGAAAGCCCTAAGTTTAAGTGAGGCCCAAGACACTTATTAGCTATGTGACCCTAGGCAAGTCACTTAACTTCTATTTGCCTCAGTTTCCTTAATTATAAAGTGAGAATAATTTTAGAGTCTCAGAGTTGTTGTGAGGGTCAAATGAGAGAATATTGGTAAAGGGCTTAGTGCAGTGCCTAGCACATAGTAGGAACTTATAGATGCATATTCCTTCCCCCCTACTATATGTAATGCACTGGGCTAAGTGTTAGGGAAATGAAGACATAAGAACAACCAGTCCTACTCTCAAGGAGGTCACATCCTCCTGGGAAAGATGGCTGAGAGATTCATTCTATGTACAGAAAAGTAGATATTTTGGGTGCTTTGAGAGGGGAGAAAGTATTCAAAGTTCTATGGATCAAGGAAGGGGGGAGTCACATGAAAGAACCTTTAATTAGAGCTAGAAATCAATATATGACTTCTTACTGTGGTAATATATTAGAATTTTGGATTCAGACTATACTTTAATATGGAAAGGAGTGCCTTGGATCATTGTTATTAGACTTAGAAAATCTTTCCGATCTGAGGATTAGAAAAGCACTGGTATTCAAATGAAGCCTTCTTTGACAAAGTCTTCCCTTCACTCTAGGATTCCTATTCTACTCATCTTCAATGTTGAGAGAAAAATAAGACTTGGTATGCCATCAGATTCTCCTTATAGACTGGGAAAATCACCAGGACGTTAATGTGAAGATATTTAATTGGCTGAATTAAACAAAATGTATGTAAGAAGAGAAACTCATGCAGAAATTATCCCTGCCATTTGTCTTCCTTGAAATATCAAACCAAGTGCCATTTTCTATTACTCTTGGAACAGATATTGTCCAAAGAGGAGAAATGGGTATTTTGATGGGGCTGAAATGTCTGCCTGCCCTAAATAAGTCTTCTTTCTTTACATCTTGAAGTTCTCATTAAAACTGCCAAATGAGCAGACAATATATGTGGGTCATCGTATCCGACAGATCTTTATTAAAGTTCTTTGGGCTCAGTATTCAGTACTTAGTTAGATTCATGTCACTGTGGAGAGTAAAGTTATCTGATTGGTCATAGATCCTTTCAGCCACATTGTCCTTGCTGGAAAGGGGCAGATCAGGATCCTTTCAAGGACTATCTTATCTCCTCTTTTGGGGAGGAAATGTTGCTTGAGTGTGGTTTTTTTCTCTCTGTTAAGGCCCTCTTCTCTCTACCACCTTTGTCTCTGGAGATTTATTTAGCCACATCCTGACTAAGCTTGCTTTTTAGCCTAGGGACAACATAATTGGTACACATGATCCTTTTCTCCTTTTATGGATTTTATGTTAGATAAAAAATGTATTAATGTAATCACAATACCTGAGAGCCTCCAGCTAGAAAAATTCATCATTTAGAGAACAGCTTGGCTTTATATCTTGACTACCTAGCTGAGGAGGGGGAGTAGATACAGAATAAATATATTTCACTTGGGTGAGGGGAAGATGATGGAAAAGTGAACAGGTGCATGCTTCCATCTAGAGGGAGAAACAATTTTCTCTCTGGGAAGGTGTACTCATTCCCCAAGATCAATCAGTCAATCAATCAAAATGAATTTTTGATTCTACTCTGTATTGGACATTCTGTTAGGGCTTGTATATACAAAGAGGTAGAATGAAACAATCCATACTTTCAACGAGCTTACATTCTAATGTGGTTGACACAAGTAATATAAAATATATTCAACATAAATATAAAGTTTGTAAATACTTATATACAAAGTAGTTAGACACAAGATAGTTTAGGAAAGACACTAGCAATTACAGAGAGAAAAGTCTTCATGCAGAAAATTTTTCCTGAACTGTATATTAAATAAAAAAGAAAGTCTATTAGGTCAGCATAAGAATGGAGTTGATTATAGGTGGAAGGGGGAATTTTCAGCAAACACACACACACACATGCAAAAAAAAAGAAACAAAAAGAAATGGATTCCTCAGTAAGTAACAAAAAGAAGATAAGTTTGTCTGGAAAGCAGAATGCAGGAGAGGGGAGTAATATCCAATAAGGCTGAAAATATAGAGGATAGAAATTGGACAAAGATTATATAGGATGTTAAAAGCTAAACAAAATATACAATTAATATTTTTTAAGTTAAAATATTTAACTTTTAAACAAAGGAGTTTATATTTTAATCTAGAGTAATAGGAAGCTGCTGGAGTTGGTATCTTAAGGGATTCACTTGGCCCAGTCTGTACTTAGAGGACATTATTTTAGCAATAATGCATAAGACTAGAGTGGGGTAAAGAGACAAATTAGGAGACTATTTCAATAATCTAGACAAGAGAATATGAGGGCCTAAACCAAAATGGTAACTCTATGAATGGAGAGAAGGGGTTGAATATGAAAGCTGGTGCAAAGGTAGAAAGAGCAAAATTTGACTCCATTTACTGTCTTCCCACTATCCCTTGTCCATTTTTCCCATGGTCCTGTCCATCTCCTAGGACCATCTTCCCTCTGACCTTCGTGAGAGTAAGGGTGAGACTTCCCTTTCCTAGCTTTTTCTGGAATCCACCATCATATTGTCTTATATACTGTTTTCACCCACCACATTTGGTCCCCATCTCCAGATATTCTTCTCCTGGGGCAGTGATGGCAAACGTTTTAGAGGGGCAGGTGATGTGAGAAATGTCCTCAGGTGTGCATGCAGAGGGGGAGGGGATCAGCCTGGCCCCATGTCCCTCTGGCTTTCTAGAAACAAACTCTGGTGAACTTTGTGCTGGGGTGATGGTGTGTATGCGCACAGAGTGTCCCCTCTGGTACACATGCCATAGGTTCACCACCATGGTCCTAGCAGAAAATATTCCACATCACAGCTCTACTTAAATAGTGAGATTTGAAATACTCTTATTATTCTGGTCTTCAGCCTTTGAACAAGCTCCAAGTTTCCAAAGTCGTCTCTAAAATATGACACCCAGAAGTACACACAGTATTTCATATTTGGTCTGATTGGAGCAAAGTATGTAGGACCATCATTTCCTTAGTCCTAGAAACTGTGTCTCAATTAATTCAACCCATAAATGAATTTGTATGTTTTGCCTGATATATCACATATTTAGCTTATAAATCAGTAAGACTCCCAGAATTTTTACAAAATAATAGTTGAGTAGCCATGGTCCCCCAGTGGGCCTCTTCCCCAGCATTCATACACACATGCAAACACCCACACTCATATACCTATATGCACATAACTAGTATCTTTCTTCTGAGATGATTTACTGTTTACACTGCATATATCTTGTATGTATGTATATAGTTATTTGCATATTGTCTCCTCAATTAGAATGTGACCTCCTTCAGGTAGAAACTGTGGCTTTTGCCTTTCTTTTATCCTCAGGCTTTGACCCAAAGCCTGGAATTGAGCAAGTGTTTAGTAAATGTTTTTCCATTTATCCTATTAAATTTCACCTTCTTTGATTCAGCCCAATGTGTTAGCATGTTATTGCCAAGATATTTTTGAATTCTGAATTGATCATCTGGTATATTACCTTTCTCTCCCGGCTTTGTCTCATCTGAAAATTTGATAAGCATGCCATCGCTGCCTTTTTCCAAATCTCTGATGAAATTATTAAACAACATGGGACCAAGCGCAAATCCCTGGGGTAATCTACTGCAGACATGCCAAGTTTTCACTGAGCTACTTTTGGGTTATGACCAGGTCTAATTTCATCTAATTGTAGCATAATTTGGGTCACTTCACTCCATCTTTTTCAGAAGAAAATTAGAACAAGAACATCTATTAAGTAGGAATGAAAATCTAGTTAAACTTTATATATATATATATACACACATATAAAGCATATTAGGATATATGTGCATGTATATATAGATTTATATGTATCTAATATGTAGAAAGAGAGAGAAGGAGGAAGACAGAAGAGAAGAGAGGGAGAGAGACACAGACAGAGAGAGAGGGAGAGAGAGCACCCCCCTTATCCATTAATTTAGGGGATAGGGACTGGAGCCTGGATTTCATTGGTTTCAGGAATGTCAAGACAGGCAAATTATTTCTACCTATGCCAGTCAATGGGTCATTACATAATATCTTTTTAAATTTGTTTTATTTTATTTTAGAAAAATTTAGAGAAATGCCAAGTTTGCCAAAAGGCTAAATGACTTTCCCAGAGTCATAGTATGTGCCAAAGATGGGACTTGCAACCTGGACTTCCTGGCTCTCAGTCTGACTCTCTATTCACTATATGGGCACCTTTCATCAGTTGAATAATCCTATACAAAAAGGAAATAAGGTTAGTCAGGTGTTCATGGTCTTAATTAAATCATGATGGTTCTCTGTGTTCCTCACTGCATTTTCTAAGGCCATTTTGGTCAAGGTCTCACACTTTGGGTCTGCTTGGTAGAACAGAGCATTCTCTGTCCAACTAAAATCTTGTATGTATGCATAATTGGATGGAGCTACCACACTGATACCATGTATGAGATCAGTCTGGTCCCTGGGGATGCAGACCTCCATTCTGAACTCTTCTTCACCTTCACCTCAAGTTCCCCAGTGTCCATGAAGCGGAGACCTGCTCAACTATACTGTCCATAATCACAGAATGATATAAAATAAGAGCCCAAGTGCTTTTGTTGTTACTGTTTCCTCTCCAGGGTTTAACATGATGCCTAATACATTCAATAATGTTTTCTAATCTAATCCAAGTCAGATTTGAAAAGGAATACCATCTCCATCAGTGATGATAGTCAATCATCCAACCTCTTCTGAAATAATTACTTTCCTTCCTACTTCCACGTATCTCTAACTATTAGCAAGATTTCCTGTAACTTGACTTAAATTTGACTCCTTGAAACTTCCAAACAAACCTTTCCAATTCTTCTTCCACGTGTCAGCCCTTGGAATACTCCCCATCACTTTAACCAGGCTGACAGACCCAGTTCTTGGTTGTTCCCCTTTGCATGTTTTAGATCATTATTATCTTACTGAAAAATGTGTCAAATTTAGCTCTTTTTTGAGCCCTGAGTCACAACAATTTGTTTTGCCAATTTCTTCTGAAAAAGGAAAATCAAAAGGACATTTTAGTGCTGCGGGTACTGAGCCAGCTGCAGCAAACGTCAGAGGACTTACATGCACAAAGACCCTAGAATACATGTCCTATTCTATCCTTGGGCAAGCTGTGAATAGAGGACCTAGACACATAGATCCTATGCTGCATTCCAAGGTTTTAGAATCTTGCAAAAATGTTTCATCTGTGGCAATCCTCTTCCATTTATGATAGAAGATTAATATATATTCTTCCCTTGACTTAGTTAACTAAGATTGAATACATTTAGAACTGGAAGGGACATGAGAGATCATTGTAGAAATAGAATCTTATCAATATTTAATCAATATATTTCCTATTCCATTTCTACATCATCCAGACCAGAGATGACCCACAATCTTCCCTCTGTGACAGAATCAAATTAAAAAGTCTTTGGGAAATATTTAACAAATATAGAATGTGGGTAATAATATATGATTTTCTAAGTCAATATGCATCTGCAGAAATCTTTATATATGGGTTGGTGACCTCTTCTTCTATTTGATTTTGACACGTCTGATCCAGACTAACCTCTTCAGTTTACAGATTAAGAAACTGAAACTCAGAGGGACCAGGCATAGCAAGATTGGAATCCAGAGTCTATTGACTCCAAACCTATTATTCTTTGTATCATTTCTATAGAACTCAATAACCCTATAACACCATTTCACTCATAAGAGATGTAACGTGGGCTATGCCCATAACAAACATAAGTGTTCCTGGAGATGTCCCACTGGCTTGCCATATATATATATATATATATATATATATATATATATATATTATATATATGTATGTATATATATATAAACATATATATTAGTTTTAATTGTTTTATTAATAGGTCAGAGCACACAAATTTACACCATCTAGAGAACTAGAATACTTACCTTAAGCATTAGGGTTTTTAAAGGAATCTCAATCGATATCTTTCTTTTTTCTTTCCCCCACCCTTCCTTCCTTCCTTCCTTCCTTCCTTCCTTCCTTCCTTCCTTCCTTCCTTCCTTCCTTCCTTCCTTTCATGCAATCAATGTATATTTATTAAGAACCTATTATGGGCAATGTTCAATTGAATATATCTTATGTGGATTTATTCCTACTGTCATCAGTGAGAGTGGTCTATCCATTGAGGCAGATCATAGCCCTAAGATGACACTTTGACCTCAATTCCTTAGATAAATTGGACTAACAGCACCCTTGTGCCTGGGATATCTATGTTACCAATAGAACCATAACTATGAACTTTGGCTCTTGATTTAAAGAACACAAAATGTACCTGGAACAAAAAGGTAGAGGGGAAGACCTTGGGATAGGGACTTCTTTATAAAAGGAAATATCCCAAGATACTTATTCCATTGTGAGGAGACAGAGACTCGGGGGTACTGAAGCAGTTTCTAAAGAGACCAGCACTGGGTGAAGGAGCAAAATGAGGCTGACCCTGGGAAAAGTTTACTCCAATATGGCCAATGGCTTGGCTGGTGCAGGAGGAGGTAGGGAGAGAGTATCATCCAGTAGTATCCTATTTTAATTAATATGCTTGCTAAGAAGACCCAAAGCTCAGTTTTTTCTACCAGTTAAGGGCTACAGGTGCTGATAGTGCCTGCTATATTTTATCATCTTGGGACAAAACCCTAATTGCTTCATCTTAGTTACAACTCTGGAAATTAAAGGCAAAATATGGTCATACAGTCATAGAATTTAGAGATGAAAGGAGGCTCAGAGATCATTTGTCCAACCCCTTCTTCTGACTGATAAGGAAAACGAGGTCCATTGAATAGATGTTTGTTCAAGGTCTCATACAGCTAATATGGAACCATTTTCCAAAGTCAGCTCCTTTAACTCCACACCCAGTGGTCTTTTTAGTACATCTACTACTTAACCTGTGCATGGTTTGTGTTCTAAGTCTAGTCAGTTTGTCACCCATTAGGGAGTAAACAAGGGAAAGAATGGTCCATGGCTAGTTTCTGGTCCTGAATACTTTAAACGAAGGAGAGCTATTTGGAGAAGCAATGTGATATAGTGAGTAAAGGGTTAGATTTGGGTTTGGAAAGACCTGAGTTCAAATATGACTTCAAACACTTAGTTGTGTACCTGTGGAAACATCACTTAACCTGTCTATTCTTCAAGTGGTACATCTTTAAAAGTGAGAGAGTTGGACTTGATGGCCACTAAAATTCTTTATAACTCTAAAACCATGATCCTATGGTAAGATCTCAGACTTAGAATTGGGAGGAACCTTAAAGAATGGCAAAGATTATCTAGTCTGCGCCTTTCATTTCATGGATAAGGATAATGAGACCATAGTATTCTTTCTTCTGTGTGAAGTGGGTTTAGTTTTCTAGATGTAAAAAGGGGTGCTGCTTGCTAGGTGTTTTTGAACCTCTGGGAAGGAGAGAAATGGGGAGCAGATGTAAGAAGGAAATGTAATGGACCCAAAGCTCATCATTGCTGATGGCTACTGTCCTATTGGAGTAGAGTCCAGTTTCATTCTGTGCAGTAGGAAATATAGGGGCCAAGAGCCAATGGCCATCAGCATCTCTGGTGATGAATGGGACCCCAGTTCTGTAATAAAGAGAAATGAGAAATGAGCATCTCATCCACTAAGTTCCCTTTGACATTAATAATTAGAATTGTTGATGTCATCATTGTCCCTGCTCTCACCATAGTCATTCATCTTCAGTTTCCTCTGCCATCTGCCAAGAAGAAAATGTACCATTCGTTCCCTCAGGCATGGGAAGGAAGAGGGATGGGTGCCATTCAGACAGTTCATTCTGAACTCTCTCAAACTCAGCATTGAAGACTGTTTTCTCATCTCACCCAGTTCAGAACAAATCAAATACGGTAGCACAAGAGTGTTGAACATACAATCAGGGACACCTAGATTCATTTCCTATCTCTGTCATTTGCTAGTTGTAGGACCCTGGGCAAGTCACCTACTGTTTCAGTTTCCTCAGCTGAAAATGGGAATAGTAATATGGTTGGTGAAGATCAAATAAGATGATTTGTATAAAGATTTGTATAAAGGGCTTTACAGACCTTAAAGTGTTATGGAAATGTGGGCTATCATTATTTTTACCTCACTCTTATTTTTTTTTCATGGAGTTCAGATAGAAATAATACTGGGACAAGACACTCTACTGCTATTATTTTTTTTACAGTTTATTTTTTTTTCTTTTTAATTTTTAAACATTATTTTATTTGGTCGTTTTCATACATTATTCACTGCTATTATTTTTTAATTACAATACTACTAAATATAATTATTCTGTTTCTATTATCATTCTTGTTCTTTATACCAGTAGTTTAAATATCTAGTATGATATTGGTGGGATCAAGCAAAAATCTCTTTGTAAGCTTGATTATTAATTTGCTGATTTATTTCGTAAAAGAAATAAAAGAAGGAAAGAGAAGGAGGTTTGAGCTCGTGGGGACTTAGAATAAACCAGCCAGATACAGCTGTCTCAAGTATCAAAAATGATACTTTTTTTTTTTTTGCATCTGGCTACTCTCTAATTATAGAATCCCTGTTATTGGTGATGTAAATGGCCAAGATCAGCGTTTGACTTCTGTGATCCCAGACACTTTAGAAAGCTGAGTTTGGGATGCTTTATGACATTAATTTTGATCTAATGATGAAACTGAACCAATTAAAGCTGTAAGTCATTGGGAGAAATTAGAGAAGCGCCAGTGATGATTTTTTTTCTTGTTTCTGGCTGCCACTACTCTACACATAATTTTGGGTGAGGCTCTCTGACCCTGTTTCCATGGGAATATTTAGGACATCTAAGCTCTGACGTATTAAGGTATTTTGAGTACCATGGGTCAGGCTCAGCAGTTCTGATTTTAACAGTGTTTACAGCTCTATTCTCTTGTGCATTCAGAAATAGCCTCAGGCAAAGTTCTCACATTGAAAGCTGCCACTACATTTTGAATGAGTCAGAAGAGCACTCTGGAAAGAGCTTTGGGTTTGGAGGTAGAGGACCTGTGTTCAAATCCTAGTTTGACTACTTGCTACCTATATTACCTGTGGAAAATCCATTTACTTCTTGAAGCCTCAGTTTCCTCATCTGTCAAGTGAGAAGACAGGACAAGATGACCACAGAGGTCCCTTCTAGCTCTCTAAACATGGATCTCTTATATTTATAATGAGCTTTTGCTTGGCCCTTAGATCACTGAGTCAAAACAATTCTTTTCCTGCCATTATGTCTACTCTCAAAGACTAATGGGATCTTGGGCATCTCTAAGAAAGGCAGAGCTTCCAGGAATAGGGAGATGATAGCCCTGCTGTTATCCACTCTCATCTGGAACATTATCTGGGCACCATGATCTAAGAAGACTATTGATCAAATGGAGAGAGTCCAGAAAAGAGCAAAGAAGATGGGGAAGAGCCTTGTGTCCAAGTCAAGGGAGAGCCCCAGCTACCCAGCCCTTACTACTCTTTTGCCTTGGAAGTGATACAAGGATCAATTCTATGACAGAGAGTTTGGTAAAGAAAAAAAAGAATTATTGCAGCCTCCAATGAACTTGCCTTCCTATGGAGTAATCTATTGAAATTTGCCATGTTCAAAATTTAAACATCTTACTATTATTATGAAGAGAGTTTTGACCATTAGGATCCCCTTGAGAGGATCTCAGAGAGCCCTAGGGGTATCCAACCTTTGGGAACTACTAGTCTAATGAATACTATTGGTGTGTCCTTACATCAGTCATTCAACTCAGTGAGTTTCACTTGCCACATTTGTAAAATGAGTACATTGGACCAGAGGGACCAGAGGACCTTTCTAGCCTTAAAGCCATGAAGGCATGAGCCTCTAGATTAGGGGATCCCTTAACTCCCTTCCAATTCTCAAAATATATGGTTATGTTTCTTGAACACATGACCATGTGTTAGACTTAAGGTATCCTTGACTTTTGAGGCACTGGGCAATTTTTCTTAGTCAGGGAAGGAGGAAGGAAAGGATTCACAGTTCTGGGGACAGACAGAGAAATACCTGCCCCTGTGCAGATGGGTCATCATCTATTTCTAGGATTTCTGGAACATTTGGCCTCAGAGGGCAGAATCATAAGCAATTATATGGAAGATATAAAGGGGCCATATCAGTTAAAACTATTTAACACTGAGGATCCCTAAAATTGAAATGGGTCAACCCAAGAGATGTTGGATTCCTCCTTTTTGGAGTCAGCCAGTTAGTGATTTATTAAGCCCTTACTATGTGCCAGGCACTGTGAACAAGACACCTAAGTAAAATAGTCCCTGCCATCAAGGAGTTTATAGTCTAACAAAGGATACAAAAATAACATTTATAATCATATGAATTATATAGAGAAAAGGGGGTCAGTGAAGTGATTTAGTGTGTTGAGAGACACTCCTAGAGATGGGAGGTCCTGGGTTCTAATGTGACATCAGACACTTCTCAGCTGTGTGACCCTGGGCAAGTCACTTAATCCCCATTGCCTAGTCCTTGCTGTTCTTCCATCTTGTAATCAATACACAGGATTGATTCTAAAATGGATGGTAAGAGTTTTTTTGTTTTATTTTTTTTAAGAATGAGTCTTAGCTAGGATGGGAATTGTGTGACTTGGGAGGAAGGGATAACTTCAGCAGACCTCTGACTCTATATCCAATACTGGAATGGAGGTTGGTCAAGAGCTGAGGCTGGAGATGGAAATGGGGAAATCATCTGAAAGGTGATGAAGGGCCGGCCTGAGAGCCACTCTGCCCCCAAGGGAGAAAGGCTAGAGAGAAAGATGGCACAACCTTCTCACGAGAATGACAAAATCATCCTACTTCCTTATTTAAGTTTTTCTGTATAGCTCTCATTTTTCCTATCCTTGCATCTTTTTTTTTTTAATATATTTTATTTGATCATTTCCAAGCATTATTCGTTAAAGACATAGATCATTTTCTTTTCCTCCCCCCCACCCCCCATAGCCGACGCGTAAGTCCACTGGGCATTAGATGTTTTCTTGATTTGAACCCATTGCTTTGTTGATAGTATTTGCATTAGAGTGTTCATTTAAAGTCTGTCCTCTGTCATGTCCCCTCAACCTCTGTATTCAGGCAGTTGCTTTTTCTCGGTGTTTCCACTCCCATAGTTTATCCTTTGCTTATGAATGGTGTTTTTTTTCTCCTGGATCCCTGAAAGTTGTTCAGGGACATTACACCGCCCCTAATGGAGAAGTCCATTACGTTCGATTATACCACAGTGTATTAGTCTCTGTGTACAATGTTCTCCTGGTTCTGCTCCTCTCGCTCTGCATCACTTCCTGGAGGTTGTTCCAGTCTCCATGGAACTTCTCCACTTTATTATTCCTTTGAGCACAATAGTATTCCATCACCAACATATACCACAGTTTGTTCAGCCATTCCCCAATTGATGGGCATCCCCTCGTTTTCCAGTTTTGGGCCACCACAAAGAGCGCAGCTATGAATATTTTTGTACAAGTCTTTGTGTCCATTATCTCTTTGGGATACAGACCCAGCAGTGCTATGGCTGGGTCAAAGGGTAGATATTCTTTTGTCGCCCTTTGGGCATAGTTCCAAATTGCCCTCCAGAATGGTTGGATCAGTTCACAACTCCACCAGCAATGAATTAATGTCCCTACTTTGCCACATCCCCTCCAGCATTCATTACTTTCCTCTGCTGTTATGTTAGCCAATCTGCTAGGTGTGAGGTGATACCTCAGAGTTGTTTTGATTTGCATCTCTCTGATTATAAGAGATGTGGAACACTTCTTCATGTGCTTGTTAATAGTTTTGATTTCTTTATCTGAGAACTGCCTATCCATTTCCCTTGCCCATTTATCAATTGGAGAATGGCTTGATTTTTTGTACAATTGATTTAGCTCATTATAAATATGAGTAATTAAACCTTTGTCAGAGGTTTCTATGAAGATTTTTTCCCAATTTGTTGTTTCCCTTCTGATTTTAGTTATATTGGTTTTGTTTGTACAAAAGCTTTTTAGTTTGATGTAGTCAAAATTATTTATTTTACATTTTGTGATTCTTTCTATATCTTGCTTGGTTTTAAAGCCTTTCCCCTCCCAAAGGTCTGACATGTATACTATTCTGTGTTTACCCAATTTACTTATGGTTTCCTTCTTTATGTTTAAGTCACTCACCCATTTTGAATTTATCTTGGTGTAGGGTGTGAGGTGTTGATCTATTCCTAGTCTCTCCCACACTGTCTTCCAATTTTCCCAGCAGTTTTTATCGAATAGTGGATTTTTGTCCCAAAAGCTGGGATCTTTGGGTTTATCGTATACTGTCTTGCTGAGGTCGCTTTCCCCCAGTCTATTCCACTGATCTTCCTTTCTGTTTCTTAGCCAGTACCAAATTGTTTTGATGACTGCTGCTTTGTAATATAGTTTGAGGTCAGGGACTGCAAGGCCCCCATCATATGTGTTTTTTTTCATTATTTCCCTGGATATCCTTGATCTTTTGTTCTTCCAAATGAACTTTGTTATGGTTTTTTCTAAATCAGTGAAGAAGTATTTTGGTAGTTCAATGGGTATGGCACTAAATAGATAAATAAGTTTGGGTAGGATGGTCATTTTTATTATATTGGCTCGTCCTATCCATGAGCAGTTAATGTTTTTCCAATTGTTCAAGTCTAGTTTTAGTTGTGTGGCGAGTGTTTTGTAGTTGTGTTCATATAGTTCCTGTGTTTGTCTTGGGAGATAGATTCCTAGGTATTTTATTTTGTCTAAGGTGATTTTGAATGGGATTTCTCTTTCTAGTTCTTGCTGCTGAGCTGTGTTGGAGATATATAGAAAAGCTGATGATTTATGTGGGTTTATTTTGTATCCTGCAACTTTGCTAAAGTTGTTGATTATTTCAATTAGCTTTTTGGTTGAATCTCTAGGATTCTTTAAGTAGACCATCATGTCATCCGCAAAGAGTGATAACTTGGTCTCCTCCTTGCCTATTCTGATGCCTTCAATTTCTTTATCTTCTCTAATTGCTACTGCTAGTGTTTCTAGTACAATGTCAAATAGTAGAGGTGATAATGGGCATCCTTGTTTCACTCCTGATCTTATTGGGAATGCATCTAGTTTATCCCCATTGCAGATGATATTAGCTGTTGGTTTTAGATATATACTGTTTATTATTTTTAGGAATGACCCTTCTATTCCTATGCTTTCTAGTGTTTTTAATAGGAATGGGTGTTGTATTTTATCAAAGGCTTTTTCTGCATCTATTGAGATAATCATGTGGTTCTTGCTAGTTTGCTTGTTGATGTGGTCAATTATGTGGATGGTTTTCCTAATGTTGAACCAGCCCTGCATCCCTGGTATGAATCCTACTTGATCATGGTGAATGATCCTTCTGATCACTTGCTGGAGTCTTTTTGCTAGTATCCTATTTAAAATTTTTGCATCTATATTCATTAGGGAGATTGGTCTATAGTTTTCTTTCTCTGTTTTTGACCTGCCTGGTTTTGGAATCAGTACCATGTTTGTGTCGTAAAAGGAGTTTGGTAGAACTCCCTCTTTGCTTATTATGTCAAATAGTTTGTATAGTATTGGGGTTAATTGTTCTCTGAATGTTTGATAGAATTCACAGGTGAATCCATCAGGCCCTGGGGATTTTTTCTTAGGAAGTTCTTTGATGGCTTGATGGATTTCAATTTCTGATATGGGATTATTTAAGAATTCTATTTCCTCTTCTGTTAGTCTAGGCAGTTTGTATTTTTGTATATATTCATCCATTTCTCCTAAATTGGTGTATTTATTGCCATATAATTGGGCAAAGTAATTTCTAATGATTGCCTTAATTTCCTCCTCATTGGAGGTGCTGTCCCCCTTTTCATCTTTAATGCTGTGAATTTGCTTTTCTTCCTTCCTTTTTTTAATTAGATTGACCAGTACTTTGTCTATTTTGTTTGTTTTTTCAAAGTACCAGCTTCTTGTCTTATTTATTAAATCAATAGTTCTATCACTTTCGATTTTATTAATTTCTCCCTTAATTTTTAGGATTTCTAATTTGGTTTTCTGCTGGGGGTTTTTAATTTGATCGCTTTCGAGTTTTTTCAATTGCATTTCCAATTGATTGATCTCTGCTCTCCCTTGTTTGTTAATATGAGCTTTCAGGGATATGAATTTGCCTCTGATTACCGCTTTGGCTGCATCCCAAAAGGTTTGAAAGGATGTTTCGCCATTGTCATTTTCCTTGATGAAATTATTAATTGTTTCTATGATTTCTTCTTTAGCTAAACGGTTTTGGAGTATCATATTGTTTAATTTCCAATTGGTTTTAGATTTGGTTTTCCATGTACCATTACTAATCATTATTTTTATTGCCTTGTGATCTGAGAAGGCTGCATTCATTATTTCTGCTTTTTTGCATTTGTGTGCTATGTTTCTGTGACCTAATGTATGGTCAATTTTTGTGAATGTGCCATGTGGTGCTGAGAAGAAGGTGTATTCCTTTTTATCCCTATTTATTTTTCTCCATATGTCTATTAATTCTAATTTTTCTAAGATTTCATTCACTTCTTTTACCTCTTTCTTATTTATTTTTTGATTTGATTTATCTAAATTTGATAATGGTTGGTTTAAGTCTCCCACTAGTATGGTTTTATTGTCTATTTCTTCCTTCAATTCTCCTAGTTTCTCCATTAGAAATTTGGGTGCTATATTATTTGGTGCATACATGTTGATTAGTGATATTTCCTCATTGTCTAGAGTCCCTTTTAACAAAATATAATTACCTTCCCTATCCCTTTTGATCAGGTCTATTTTTGCATTGGCTTTATCAGATATCATGATTACCACTCCTGCCTTCTTTCTATCAGTTGAGGCCCAGAAGGTCTTACTCCATCCTTTAATTCTGACCTTGTGGGTGTCAACCCGCCTCATGTGTGTTTCTTGAAGACAACATATGGTAGGGTTTTGGATTCTAATCCATTCAGCTATTCGTCTACGTTTTATGGGTGAGTTCATCCCATTCACGTTCAAAGTTATGATTGTCATTTGTGGACTCCCTGGCATTTTGATTGCCTTCCCTAATTCTAACCTTTTCTTCTTCGGCTCTACCTTTTAGTCCAGTGATTTACTTTGAATCAGTCCCCCTTGTCCCCTCCCTTGATGTTTCCCTTTTTAGTCCCTCCCTTTTTGTTCCCTCCCCCTCCCCCCTCTCTTTCCCTCCCTTTTTGTTCTCCCTCTCCCCCTCCCCCCCTTGGTTTTCCCTTCTCCTTACCCTTGTTGGGTAAGATAGAATTCAAGATCCCAATGGATCTGGATGTTTTTCCCTCTCAGAGTTGATTTCCCTGAGATTGAGGTTTAAGTAACCCCCCCCCTCTCTTCCTCTCCTTCTTATAGGAGTTTTCTTCCCCTCCCCTTCCCCTGTGAATCTTTGTGTGAGAACCATTATTCTATTTGGTCTTTCTTTACCCCCTATTTATACATTACATTTTCCCCACATATTAGTATACATAGGTTGATATAAATGTAGTCCTTATAGAAGAGAGTTTGAGTAAAAGAAGATAACATTTTTCCCCTTTCCTTAATATTTACCTTTTCAGGTATTCCTTGCTCTTTGATTTTCGGTATCAAACTTTCCACAGAGCTCTGGTCTTTTCTTTGCAAAAAGTTGGAAGTCTTCTATTTTGTTGAATGCCCATACTCTCCCTTGGAAGTAGTCAGTTTTGCTGGGTAGCTGATTCTTGGTTGGAGACCCAGCTCTCTTGCCTTTCTGAAGATCATGTTCCATGCCTTACGATCATTCAGCGTAGAACTTGCAAGGTCTTGTGTGATCCTGATTGGCATTCCTTTATATCTAAATTGTCTTTTTCTGGCTTCCTGTAGGATTTTTTCTTTTGTTTGATAGCTTTGGAATTTGGCAATTACATTCCTGGGAGTTGTCTTTTGGGGGTTTAGTGTAGAAGGTGTTCTGTGAGCTCTGTCAGTGGATGTATTGCCCCCTTGTTCTAGAATCTCTGGGCAATTTTCTTTGATTATATCTTGTATCACCATGTCCAGTTTGGTGTTTATTTCTGGCTTTTCTGGGAGTCCAATTATTCTTAAGTTTTCTCTTCTCCCCCTGTTTTCCAGATCTATCACCTTGTTGGTGAGATATTTTATGTTCTCTTCTAATTTCTTGGTGTTTTGGCTTTGCTTTATTAATTCTTGCTTTAAAGCCTGGTTTTCTTTTACAGTTTGGTCAAACTGGTTTTGTAGATGCGTGAATTTCTTTTGCATCATTTCCCACTTTTCCTCCCAGAGGGCTTCCATCTTTTTGGTCCTTTCTGATTCAAATTCTTCATGGGTTTGTGGAGAGTTTCTATTTCCTTTGGAAGATTTTGGAGAATTTTCTTGTATATCTTCTTCTATCTGCTCTGTATTTTGTATTTTGGCTCCATAGAATGTGTCCAGAGTCGCCCCTTTCTTCTTATTTTTCTTGGTATTTTGGGGCTTCTGTGCTTCTGTGGAATTTGTCATCTCTGAACGTGGAGGATTGGCTTTTCTTGTCTTTGTCTGGTGATCAGTGGCTTTAGTCCTGGGCAGATGTTGGTTCTATGAGCGTTCCCTGGGTTAAACTGAATATGCCTCACTGGAACTGGAATGGAAGGGTCGGACCACGAGGCCACACTCTCCCCCTGGCTCGATTTCCGGAAGTTGCCTTCAGAATCCCTGGCCGTGAGGCTGTTTCGTCGGCCTGCGGGGGGATGGGCTGCCGCTTCCCCAAGCTCTGAGAGCACAGACTTTCACTGAGACTTGGATAGCAGGATCCAGCCCGTGAGGCTGTCTTGCCCGCCCTGAGGGTTGCTGTTGTTTTGACCAGCTCTCTGCAGCGGAGGCCCCAGGCAGTAACTTTCACCGGGACTGGGACTTGGGTAGAAGACCCTGAGGGTTGTTGTTCCTCAGACCCTGCTCTCTGAGCCCGGCGCGGCTGCCGCTTCCGGGAGCCTTGGACTCTGCGCTCCTACCCCTGAGGTCCGAGGGATCTCGGGTTCTGGCTTTTAAGGGGAGCCGTACCTTTTGAACCGGGTCCAGGTCCAGGAGGAGGGTTCCCAGGGTCTGTGCTGTTGATCGTTTTGAATTTCGGCGCCTTAGGAGCTTCTAGTTTGAGATCGGTCGGGAAGGGTTTTCCGGAGATCTGAACTTCAGCTTTCTCTAAGCCGCCATCTTAACCGGAAGTCCTTGCATCTTTTTAATGACTCCTCTTTCAACCATATGCACCTATTTTGAGGTTCCACATTAGAATTACACAGGCCAGGTGAAGTTGAAGGAAACCTAACCATAGATTGTGTTTATACCTGTTTTGGAGGAACATAGTAAAACGGGGTTGTTTTTCAGTCGATTATTTTGAAATGTTTACATTGTCCTCCTTGATGAGCCTATTTTAATCCTTTGGCAAATCTAAAAGAAACTCGTCCTGTAGCTTCAGTGGCAATGAGAAAGCCAGCTCTGGTCAGGGTCTTCTTGAGTTTTATCTTGGCACCCTTCTTCTACTTCCTATTTTATGTTCTCATGTGGGAGGTGGAAACTTGGCATCCAGAGTTCAAATCCTGAGTGTGCCCAGATCTTCCTTCTGAATCATGGGGATTCACACACACACACACACACACACAGATCCGTACACACACACGCACACACATATACACACGCACATGCATACACACACACACACACACACACATACACACACCTTTTATAACTTTTATAGCCTTATTTCTGTGTGTGAGAGAGCTTCTCCTAAATGCCAGGCACTGTGCTAGGTGCTAGAGATGCAGTAACCAAAACGAAACATTCTCTGCCCTCAAGGAGCTTGTATTCTATTGGGAAGCACTAAACGACTGTTCATTTGATAAACACATATTAGCAAGCTGCCATATGCCAGGCTCTGTGGCACATAGTAAGGAACATGAAGAAAATAATAATAAGGCTGTCCCTGCCCTCAAGGAACTTCTGCCTCCCTTCATTTCTCCTCCTGCTGCCACCATTCCAATCTCTTCTGTCAGTATTACTGAATTGTCATTCTAGTTCACTGAGCATTTACTAAGTGCTGGCTGTATGGAGGCACCTATTGCCCAACTAACCCAAGTAGGTTATGATGGTGCGATAGAGGTCATGTCTTCAACGGATCCATCCCTGTTACCCCCTGCTCTCCTACCACCCAACGCAGATCACAATCTCTCTGAGGTCGTATTGGGTCCCCTTCCTCACCTTACCTCAGAATTGGAAAGGGCTTCAGCTAGTCAAATCCAGACCAGGCTAGAATTCCCCTCCACAACACCCCTGACAAGTGTTCGGGGTTTACCAGTGGCCATCCATCTGATGGTGATGCTGTCTCTGAACCAAGAAGGGATCTAGGCTGATCCTTGGAGAGAAGACTCTCTCTGTCATTGACACTCTCCCGGAAACCTTTCCATCTGGGTCCTAATCTGCACTGCAAAAACATTTGATATCTTAGAGTTTGGAGTGTATACACACCCCCTGGGGAAAGTGTGCTCAGAAATACAAACATGGAGCCACACATTATATTGGACCCTAATTCCTCCCCTGGGAGTCCTCTTCTCCAGGTCCATTTATTTTTGGGGGTAGTGTCTTGTTTGGCTACCAGGTTAGTCCACTGATGGCCTTCATGAAGCAGGTGGTCTAGTCTACTGTCCTCTGACTGGACTTGAGTGTTGCTACTACTGGTTCCAGATACCAGGATGAAATCTCTAATGAATCTCCTACACTCCTTGGTCACCTCAGTGCTCCCCTCTCAGAACACTCATTAACCTAAGATCAGGAAAAACAACAAGGCACAAAAGAAATAGAGATGCATGGGATTCATGGCCAACCTCTGTCTTTCCTGCCACTGGATGGTTCACAGGCCACAGAGAGCCAGGGAGGGAGCAATGGAGGAGTATCTCCATCCCCTTGCATGCAAACTGGTCAGGTTCTGTGCCTCCTGAGTCAATAACCCTTCTGGCTCTAAAACCAACTCAAAGACTTCTTGTCTCCAGACTCTACAGAGCCATGAATCATCATGACCCAATGGAGTTCCTGAAATTCAAAATGTTAGAATGGTTAAAGACAGAGAATGTTTGTGTATACCTTGTCAAGTGAATAAGCACTTATTAAGTACCTTCTCTGTGCCAGGCACTGAACTAAGAGCTGGAAGGCTATGTGGCTCTTACTTATGGCTTCTAATAAGCTTGACCCAAAGGGTCTAACCCTCTCCTCCAAGACCTTCCTCATTTTCTCTCTCTCTTTTTTAACCCTTTCCTTCCATCTTAGAATCAGTTCTGGATATTGTTCTCAAGGCAGAAGAATGGTAAGGACTCTCCAATGAGGATTAAGAGATCTGCCCAGGGTCACACAGCTAGGAGTGTCCAAGTCCATATTTGAACCCAGGACTTCCCATCTCCAAACCTGGAGCTTTATCTACTGCTCCTCCATTCTTTCTTGAGGTTGTGAGAATTCCCTTGGTGAGTGTGGGCTATGTGCTTGTCATCCCTCATTCTCATATATTTTACATATATATAATTTAATATATAAGCTATGATATATATGAATAAAATATGTTATAGTATATGATATATAATATGTGTATTTATATATATATATAATCTGACCTATAAGTGTTTTATTCAGACATCTACACAGTATATACATACATAATTGAGGCAATACATATATATATATGTATGTATATACATCCAGTATATATAATTATGTTGTCAGGAGAGCTCACTTGACAGAGAACACCATGAACTTCAGGAGAAGTTATGGCCAAAACCTATGTCCCCATGTCACCCCATAAGGCTAAAGATCCTCCAAACTTAGCTAGGTGGGACCTTGAATGACAAGTATACAGCCCAACATTGTTCCATTTGGCAAGCCCTGCCAGGGCTAGAAGCTCTGCCATTTTGGACTTTGGGAATCCCAAATCTTCTCTCTACAGTGGTGAGGAGAATCTTAGTGGGCTGTGGAAATGGTAAATAGTTATTAATACATACAATTGTCTTCTAGATTCCAAGGAACAAAAGTGCAGCTGAGTTGAAATTTACAGCTGTTTCCACATCTGTGCATAAGGTAGCTGTGGTTAATGATTCTTCTGAGTCTCTGCCCAAGGTCTCCTGTCAAGAATAAATTGAAAGATGAGAAAGAAAAGCACATTTGATGCTATAAAAATTACCTCATCATTAGGTGTTTAATGAAAGTTCAATAAAAAATCTTCATGCTCAGACCTGTTCAGAGAAATTTATTTCAGGCGCTGTTATCTTTTGTCTGTGCCATTGCACCAGTCTCTTAACCTTATTTTCCCCCCGAGTACCTCTAAGAGGGTAACTTCTTGCCCTTTCCAATTAAGCCTTCCTGGGCCTTCGAAGCCTGTATCCTTCTTCTCTTTGCATCAATAACTCCTTGCATAATACTTTGTAGATTTTGTTCTTGTTTGGTTGATCAGTTGTGCCTGACTCTTCATGACTGCATGGACCATACTGAGCATGAGGTTTTCTTGGCAAGGATACTAGAGCAATTGGTCATTTCCTTCTCCAGTTGAGTATGGGCATCTGATAATAGATTATAACCTCCCAGAAGACAGACAGTGATTTAGTCATCATTGTATTCCCAGTTCCTTGGAAGAAGAACAGTAGCAAACATGGAAGATGAAGGAAAGTCAATTCTCATTCATCTCTTCATCTGGAAAATAATTACTACCTCTTTCCCAGAGCTGTGAGAATCAAAATGCAAATTATATCAATTTTTAAGTGACACACATTTAATTGTGTCATTTTAAGTGACAATATTTAAGTGGCACAATACAATATAATGGTGGGCCTAGAAATGGAAGAGACCATAGAGATTATCTAATTCAACTCTATGATCTTACTGGTGAGAAAACTGAGGCCAAAGAAGTTAAATGACTTGGCCCAGGTCTCTCTAGAAATAAGACTCGGATCCCTGTGACTTCAAGTTCATCAGTTTTTGAGTTGCTCCATTCTCCTAAATGTGCTTGTTGAAAGTTTTCCCTAGAATTTATGTCAAAAGTTGGGGCATCTTTTCTTGAAGCCATTTTCTCCAGGAAGATGTCAAGATTGGTTCCATAGCACGTGAGGACCTCCATCTGGCAGTCGCCTACAATGGTAATTGAATTCCAACCAAGAACTGTACTTTTGGCATATCTCTCTGAATGTCATCCTTGTTAAGCCAGTCTGTTCCTTGAACAAGAAGATGTATTTGGAAGCTGAAAATGAGCAAGTTGAATTAGTGGAACTCTTTGAGTCCCTTCAAACTGAAATGTTATGGAAATCCTAGGAAAATCATTGATGATCCATCTACCTAGGGACAAACTGTGAGTTCTTTCTTTCTTCCTTCCTTCCCTGACCCAGAAAAATTGCCCCAAACTTCAGAAGCCAAGGCTACTTTTGGTCTAACATGGTCATGGGCTCAAGAAACATAATTATTGAGAGCTGGAAAAAAGTTGAAGGATCCCCTAGTCTAGAGGATCATGCCATCATGACTTTAGGGCGAGGAGGGACTTGGGAGTTTATCTGATCCAACTAGTTCATTTTACAGATGAGGAAATTGAAACTCATTGAGGTTAGGACCTGCATAAGGTTCATAACAATAGCAAGTGTTAGAGCAACGGTTCCCAAAGAGTAGGGATCCCTAAGGCTTTCTGAAATCTTGTCAGAGGGGTCCTCCTGGTCAAAACTATCTGCATAAGAGTCCTTAGATATTTTAATTTTGAACATCAATAGATTAACCCATATTAATTCAAGTTCATTGTGGGAAGAGTCTTCAGTAGTTCCTTATGAGTATAAATAGGTCCTGAAATCAAAAAGTTTGAGAACTGCTTCATTGAGAAAAGATTTGAACCCAGGTCCTCTGACTCAAGAACTAGTATTCGTTCCATCATTTTTGTGCTTTCTTACCATCTGGCCTAGCAGTGAATTCTTTGCTTCAAACAACTTTGGTGGGTCCCACATAGTCAACTATCTTTTAAAATGGTTTGAATGTTGGCAGGAAGATCTTTTCCTACTCTGTGGATGCCAAAACACAACTTGTGCTGTCCCTTCTCATTCTTCTTACTCTCCCATCTCCTTTTCTTGCCCTGTATGCCTTGGAAGATGCTGCTAACCCCAATAATTGCCTATAATTCATTTCCAGGAGCATCCTATTGCCTCCTTACGTCCACCATGAGTCTCTCCATTGCCCTACAATTGCCAAATAGTGTGAGTGTTGGCAGTCCCTTCAAACTCTTACTCTCGGAGGCTCTGGCTCTGGGCATGCCCTTCCTCCTCCTCCTCTTCACCTCCTGTCCCCAGGATTCTTACTCTTCTCACACAAGGTTTCCTGGGGGCTTAGAATCATGACATTCAGATGGCATCTGTTATGCTTAGCCCCAAATGCTCAAATTGCTTGATGGGGAGAACACTTGCTCCACTGTGAAATCACTCTCTTGGTGGGACTCATTCTAGAGATGCCAATCTATGTACACAGCCTTAATTAAACTATCTCCCTGCTTTCTAACTGAAATTCACTTTAGGGCAGGAGTTCTTAACTTGGGGCCCATGAAACTTTAATGGGTTCATGGATAGATTTTAGGGGTCTGTGAACTCAGTTAAAAACTGAATTTTATTTTCAATAACTTGTAACTGAAATTTAGTTTTCATTCAATTATGAATTTTAAAAAGAATATTCCCAGAAGGAATCCATAGATTTTACAAGATTGCTAAAGGCATGTATGACCAAAAAAATCATTAATAATGCTTGTCCTAGGGCAGCCAAAGCCCTCTGAAGAATGGTAACCAGGGATGTGCATAAATGGCTCAGGAAACTGCATTCAAATATACTTCTACTCATTTGCAGTCAGTCAGTTAATATACATTTATTAAGCACCTACTATGTGCCAGGTACTGTACTAAGCACTGAGGGGTACAAAAGAAGACAAAATAGTCCCTGCTCTCAAGGGGTTCACATACCTACAACCCACATTGTTTCACTCATCATCAACTCAATCACTCAAAACACGGCACTAACTCTCTGTCCACAGCCTGTCCTTGACTGCTTTCATAGTCCATTTTTCCAAAGACCACTTTTCTAATCACGCTTATTCTACATATCACCAGCATCAAGTACATGCTGACTATTTCTATGTAAATAAGGGAATTATCAACAGACACGGGGCATCCTTTCTGGTTTGGAACATGGCCACTCACCTTCACTATCTATCAATAAGGTCAATTTTAAAAATTTATATTTTATTTTAATGTTATAGTTCCATTTTTTAGTCTGAATCTAGCAATATTATGAGCTTCCAAAGTGAAAAAGAGATGGTGATGTTTCCATAATGAAAAATATTTTATAATTGAAAATAAAGTTAGATGTAGTAGCACATTCTAAGAGGCTTCACCACAATTGTCATTTCCCCATTCATTTCCATGAGCTAGTATTTGGGAAAAGGGTTTTGTTTGGGTGGGGATAATCATATTTTCACTTAAACAATTTCACTAGCTTTTGTTTTAAATGCATTTGGTATTTTACTACAATCACAGAATTTAAAAAAATAGTCACTTGTCTTGGAGTCAATGTAATGAGACAGTGGTCTTATTCTTCCAACCAATAAGAGTACTTACTGATAGGTAAGATCCCCAGGACATGACTGACTATATCTCCCTGGACACTCTAGGACTGTGTTGGTGAACCTATGGCATGCATGCAAAGGGGACTGCCCCTCTACCACTCTCCACCATGTCTGAGGACATTTTTAACATCAGCTGTCCTTCTTCCCAGCAACCCAATGGAAGTGCACAGTTGCTAGGCTGGATGTCAAAAGTCAACCAAGAGATGCTCAACTCACCAGACTTGGCTACTGACAAACTCTGATATGGATTTCTCTTCCTAGACCATTGGTGACTCCACTACCCAAGGTTGTCGCCTCATACACTCATTCCCATAAAAAATGAAAGAATGAAAAATGAAAGACTAAAAACATATGAAGACATGTTGGGTTATGTGGTGAGAGAAGGTCACTGGCACTATTTCTCTCCCCTCTGGGAAGTTTATAGAGTTCTTTATCTCAAACACCACCAGGAAAGAGAGTTGAATTTTTGGAACCTTCCTACTTACCTGCTCAGATTTAGCTCAGCAGTCATTTAAAAAAAAAAAAACAGGTTTCAAAGTTCTATTGATGGGCTTCATTTTTATATTACAAACATTTATTACAGATTACTCCTGCTTAGTGAGAGATTCCTTGTACCAAAGTAAAGCAGTTTAGTAAATCTAATAATTCAGTGACCTTCTCTGAAAGGGCATGTAGCATTTTATATTTGGAGTCTCCTATCCCTCCTCTTTATTAAAAAATAAATCCATTTTCTCCCCATTCCACTCTGTTCCATTGGGGAAAAAACAAATTTCTTATAACAAATATGTACAGTCAAGCAAAAAGTATTCCCTCAGGGTTGTCTATAAAAATATATATCTTGAAACTGCTAGGTGGTTCTGTGGGTAGAGCTCCAGGCTTAAAGACAGGACTTCCTAGGTTCAAATCTGGTTTCAGACATTTCCTAGCTGTGTTACCCTGGGCAAGTCACTTAACCCCAATTGCCTAGCCCTTGAAGCTCTTCTGCCTTGGAACTGATATTAGTATTGATTCTAAAAGGTTAGGGTTTAAAAAAATAGATAAATAAAAATACATGTTTTGTTATGCACCCTAAATTGGCCATCTATCTCTATTGGTCTTAACATGTTGTTATTATAGAAATTTTCTCCTGGTTTTACTTATTTCATTCTTTATCAGTTATAAAAGTCTTTAAAATGCTTCATTTTAAAATATTAATAGTTAAATTGTTCTCCTTGTTTTGAACTCTTCACTCTGTGCCAGTTCAAAAAAGTCTTCCCCTATCTCTTGGAAAATATCCACCATCCCATGCATAGATCACAACTGATTCAGTAGCCACTTAAAATGCTTTTCCTAACCATTCAATAAGTTGCCACAAAATAATCACAGAAGACCAGCTCGTTGTCTGAATTAGGGACAGGGTAACCCAGTTCCATGCTGTGATGCACTTGTGGAACAGGCTCGCCAAACCGCCTCCCCCCATAGGTTGGCAGCAGACAAAGCCTTCTAAACACGATGCCAGGACTGAGCCCTCATGGGTCAGCCTCCACCTTCTATATTTTCTACCTCTGGAAGACATGGCTTGGTTTCCTCCTTTGACACATCGGACATCGATCTCTTGGAAGACAATAATGGCACTTATATGGGAGGGTTTGAGAATAAATGATGCAATATAGACAAAGCCTTGGACATACCTTAAAGTATTAGATAAATGTTAGTTCTTTTTCAACTGAGTATTATTATAGTTAAATATAGTTAAAAACTAAACTAAACTCCAGTCTTTAATTTCCATAGAGTTTATTAATATTTACTTAAATAAGAGGAGGCAGATACGTCTTCATCAGGGTCTAAAATGATTACTACTTTAGCACTTTTAAACTTCTTAGTTTTTACCCAATCATCCATAATGAATATTTGGACAAAATATATATTTTTTTATGTTTAAGGTCCCAAACTAAGAAAATAAATGGGCATGATTCTTTTACATACCCACCACCAACCAATTATTCATCCTACAGGACTTGAAGATGGTGGTGACTTATTGGTTTAGGAAAACTATTCAATGATGCCAATGGTTTGGACTGATCTCTGTTCATTTTTGGCATTTTCTTAATCTTCTAGTGACTTCTTAAAATTATTTTTTTCTAATAAAGAGCTTTTTTTCCTCTAACAGACTGAAAGATTAGGAAAAAATCTGACGTTTAAGCTAAGGTAAATTGCATTCGTCTCAACTAACACAGCCAGGTCCTGTGTGCGAATAATAGATCTTGAAAGTGGCTACTATATTCAAATGTATACTGTTCAAAGTGAAAGTTATACAAATATGGTGATTAGTTTCTGCCTGATGGAAATAAAAATCATGAATTTGAATAATACAACTACCTCATCAGACCTAGCTTATGGAAGCGTTTAATGCCCTTTAACAGCTTTTATATCAATGCTATCAATTTTAAGTATGTTAGAATGGGGAAAAGTATAGAGAACTGATTTAGGAGCTTGGCACTTGAAAGTGAAAGATAAACAGACGGCTAGTCTGAGCCACTGCTGTTCTGCTGATGTACACTTTTATGTAAATGGTGTCTGGTGTCACAGATAATTAGGAAGACAGGTCCTTGCTTGTCCTCCACTGCCATCTTTTAATTTGTGGACACCTTAGCTGCTAAAGATGCCTGGATTGTTTTCTTTAAATTTTGGGGGGGTTTTGCAGAAAGAAATATCCTTCCTATATTCTCCTCCAGACCTTTCACACCAAATACAAAATTCCCTTTAAAACATGATTAGTCAAGGAAAACAAATTTCCATTATAACCATGTCCACAAAAAAAAAAAAAATTCTCTGTCTGTGCTGAGGCCATCACCTCTCTATCTCTCTGTCTCTGTCTCTTCCTCTCCTCCGCCTCTTCTTTTCCCTCTCCTTCCTCTCAATATCTTTCATGGTATGGCTTCAGGATTGATCATTGTATTGGTAAGAATTTCCAAATCAATTTTACTTTATTGTTGTCATTTTTTCAGTTGTGCCCTCCTCTTCCTGACCCTATTGGGGGTTTCTTGGCAAAGATACTGGAGTGGCTTGCCATTTCCTTCTCCAGCTCATTTTACTGAGGAGGAAACTGAAGCAGAAAGGGTTAAGTGACTTGCCCAGGGTCACACAGCTAGCAAGTTTCTAAAACTAGATTTGAACTCACAAAGATGTGTCTTCCTGACTCTAGGACCGGCACTTTATGCACTAAACCATCTAGTTGCTGATATTCTTTACAATGGTGCTATTATTTCATACTTCTGGTTGTACTTCTGGTTCTACTTATCTCACTCTGCATCAGTTCATCAAGTCTTCCTAGATTTTTGGAAACCATCCCCTTCATAATTTCCTATGGCATGATAGTATTCCATCACCTCTATGTACCATAATTTATTCAGCCATTTCCCAATAGATGGATATTCCTTCAATATCTGATTCTTTGTCATCACAAAAAAACCTGCTACAAACACTTTCATATATATAGATTCTTCTCTTCATTCTTTGGTCCTTATGGGATATAGACCTCGTGGTTGTATCATGGGGTCAAACGATGTGCTCAGGTTAGTAACTATTTATATGCCTGGGTTTTAAAATGCAGTTTGATAAGTACTGAGCTATCTATGCCCTTATTCTACAGGTGAGGAAACTGAGGCCAAAATAGGAGAAATGTTCTCACCACGGTCACTTTCTAAGCCTCCAATTTGATATTCTTCCTGTGGTAGGAAGAGAGGAGAAGAAAGGAGGAGGAGGGGAGAGCAGAGAACATTTTTGGAACAGTCCACACCAGATTTGCTCTGGTAGGGAAAAAAGCATTCTTTTCATAAAAGACATGACTCATTTCATCCTTGTATTTATATCACTTCTATCTCAGCAGTCGTACATTTGTACCATTCCAGCGCAATGAGGGATGTAGGTGGGGAAAAGAAAAGCCCTTCCGTAGGAGAAACACGTTTCCTGGTTCTTCTAACTAGTGAAAGGCCAATCTTAAATGATGAGTCTTGAATTGGCTGGAGTCCTTTTTTTTCCTTCAGAAAATTCTTCACAAGTAAAATTCAAGAGCTCTAAGCTGGGGATTGCCACATATGAAGGGAAGTCTAGGTCTCTGGGCCATAGAATCAAAAGTTCTAGAACCTGAAGGACAGTTAGGTTGTGCAGAGGATAGGACACCAGACATGGAGTCAGGGAGACTCTTCTTCCTAAGTTCAAATCCAGCCACAGACATTTTACTAGCTATGTGACCCTGGGCAAGTCACTTCACCCTATTTGCCTCAATTTCCTCATCCATAAATGAGCTGGAGAAGGAAATGGAAAACCACTGCAGGATCTCTGCCCAGAAAACCCCAAATGGGGTCATGAAGATCAAGACACAACAACAGACCTTGAATAATTAACAAGGCTCTATCTGATCACACTCCCTCGTTTCAGGCAGGTACAGTATTATTCTAGTCATTTTATAGATGAGGCTGTTGGCTTAATAAGGGCTCAGAGGTACAGGTATTTATTTCCCCAGCTTATTACAATTTAAAATAATAATTGATTGAGGGAGGTACAAAATCAAAGAATAAAATAATATCTACGAGCTGGAATTAATGCAGTATTTTAATGTCTGCAAAACATTTTACTACCTTAATCTCTTTGATCTTCAGAACAACCCTAGGTAGTAGGTGCTGTTGTGATACCTACCCATACTGCAGATGAGGATACGGAGCCCAGGAGTGGTTCATGACTTGCCCCAGGGCTTTGAACTAATAAATGGTGACGAACTACAGCTGGTCTTCCAGAAGTGAGATCCATCACCCCATCCACCAGCCCATGCTGTATCTCCCTGATTAACTGAGCATCTGTGAGGACACTTCAAATCTATCTTTACATTTTTGCATCTCTCATCCATTATTTCTCATTCAACTAACACATTCCTCTGAAGATTGCTCATCTCCAGGCAAGCATCCATCCTATGCCATGGTTTCCAGGCTCCTCCCATCCCACTTGCCATCTTTGTGGATGCATTCTAATTTCAACCTCCTTCCAAAATTCAGGTACTTAGAAGTTAGCATAATTCTCTCCCATGTTACAAAAGGGATTGTGATAATAGAGATAATCAATTCCATTCCATGAACTTCTATGAAGCACCTACTGGGTGCAGAGTTCTGTGCTAAGGGACAAAGGGAAGTAATGTAGTTTATTTAATCCAGAACTAAGGATGGAATCAATGATTGTATTAGCTTGGGAGACTATAGATGAGAAAATCCTTCTCGAAACACAAGTAGGCACTTTCTTTGCAACTGATGTTCTTAGAGAGGTTTCTAGAGCTTGGAAAAAATGGTGGTGGATTTAGCCAGGCTTAAATAAAGGATTGGTATCTGGAACCCTGGAAAGTCTTCCCAACTTTGAGGTTAGCTCCCCATCCACCACACTATGGTGCCTCTAATTTTTACTCTCATTAAGCTTATGTCTGAGACATAAATTTTTGGAAGTAGCTAATGTGAGAATTTGTTACTCTTGGATAAGCATATTGATTATAACTTATTACATAGTTAAAACAAATTGCATGTGTTGTATTATTGTCAAGCTACATATCATATTATATTATGTATAAAATGATTTTTTTTAAAGCTGAGTCTAAGGGGCAACTGGGTAGCTCAGTGGATGGAGAGCCAGGCCTAGAGATGGGAGGTCCTGGGTTCAAATCTGGCCTCAGACACTTCCCAGCTCTGTGACCCTGGGCAAGTCACTTGACCCCCATTGCCTAGCCCTTACCACTCTTCAGCCTCAAAACCAATACACAGTATTGATTCCAAGACAGAAGATAAGGGTTTAAAAAAAAGCTGAGTGTTCTTGAGCGTCAATAAAGTGTTTTTTTTTGTACTGTCAATGGTATCTTCCTGATGATGAAAACATAAGCATTTTTTAAAAACGTTTTGTCACTGTATCAGTTCTACAATGGAAGAGCAGCAAGGGCTGGGCCATTGAGATTAAGTAACTTGCCCAGGAAGTCTGAGGCCACATTTGAACCAAGATCCTTCCAACTCTCTGCCTGGAGCTCTATCCATTATGCTACCAAATGATGACATTTCAGTTGCTAAAAGAAAAGGATGCCTGGCTGCTGATGTGTTGATAACATCGGCATTTTTCTATGCCCTGCCATAGCCTCTTATGAACTATGTGAGTGGGGGTGAATCATTACCCTTTGGGGGGTCTCAAAGCTTCTCCTCCATCAGACAAGAGGCTGGTTTAGTTGGCCTCTGTGGTCCCTCCCTGGGTTAGACTCATGATCCAGTGATCCATCTGGAGACTGCTAGGATTCTGTCAGTAGGGATCTGGGCATTTGGGGGTTCATGTACAAATGCTCACCTACTTCTTGAGAAGCGTCTCTGCAGGGAGTTCAGAGGCATCTGTGAAGAATCAAATCCAGCTCCCACAGCAGGCACAGCCACAGTCTGAGCTGAACCTGCACTGAGCAATCAATACCAAATATAGAAATGTGTCCAGCAGCTGGGCCCCGGCCCCAGGGAATCCTGCCTTCTCCCATCTCCTCGGAAGGGCAGAGCTAAGCAGCCTGCCGGACCCAGGGAGGGCAGAGAGAGCCCTGGTACAGGATGGTTTCTGAAAGGCAGCCGGGCTCCTTTCCGTAATGCCCGGGCACACACTTTCAGGTTCCATTTGCTTTGTTAACACGTTCGCCATCACTTTCTGACGTCTCAGCAATCAACAAGACATTGATCAAGTCGCAGCTCACAGCCTACCATTTTCAGGAATGTTGGAGCTCAAACTGAAATTGCAGCCATTGGCTCCCTCCAACTGGTTTGAACTGGCCCCTCAAGATCCTCCATGAGTGTTGCTCCCAGGGAGCACCCCCCCCCCCCGCTAGATTCTGAAAAGAGGTGGTTAATTCTCCAATAGAGAAGTGGTCAAAGGCTATGAATAAAGAGTTCTCAGAAGAAGAATTGCAATGTTTTCACAAGCACAGGAAAAGAATGCGCTAAATCACAAATGCACATCATAACAACCCTGAGGTTGACTGTATAGCCTGCCAAGTGGCACAGATGATGGAAAATGGCAATGCTCAATGTTGGGGGAGTTGTGAAATGAGGGGACAGTCCCAACTACCCTTTCATTAAAGGGGGAAGTCCATGGATATCATGTACTGTGCAAACATCAAAACACACACACACACACACACACACACACACACACACACACACACACACACACACTGGGGAAAATTAACAAAAACAAAAAAAAAAGTGGCTCAGTGGATTGGGTGCCAGGGCTAGAGATAGAAGATCTGGATTCAAATCTAGCCTCAGACACTTCCTAGCTGTGTGACCCTGGGCAAGTCACTTAACCCCCATTGCCTATCCCTTACCACTCTTCTGCCTCGGAGCCAATACACAGTTTTGATTATAGCAGAAGGTAAGAGTTTTTAAAAAGTCCAAAAAGTAACAATACCTAATAAAACTCATTAAAAGTCTTTAGTCTTTATCAATGTTTCAATCGATTGCCTTCATCCCCCCCTTTTTTAAATAATACTATTTGTCATGGGATGGTTCTCTGGGAGAGGGAGGAGAAGGATACATGGGATACTGCGATGATATAAGAAACAGAAAATAGTAATAAGGGTGGTTTTTTTAAAGAAATAGCAATCTCTGCACCTCTGCCTAGGAAGAGTCAACAGTAAACTCAGCTGATCGGTTTGGATTCTGTTCTCCAGTGCTTCTAAGGCCCCCCAGAAAACAGCCATTTTTCAAGAAAAGGGATATGATGGATTTTAAGTCAATAAGACGAGAGGCTTGGAAGAAACCTATCGAGTGTTAATCGGCCAAAGGAGGGGAGAAGATGATGACACAAGGGCTGTTAGACAAGATTTGCCCTTAATTCCAGTGGCAGGTCAGCCTCCTTGTGAAAGAATAAGAGATTACTGGGATGTGCAGAAGAGGGTTGTTTCATCCGAAGCCAGGGATTGGAAAGTCATCCTGGGAGCATGAGTGAGAATGAGGGCTTAGGAGAAAGCATCCTGGCTTGAGAGTCAGCAGAGCAGAACACCATAGTCTGACAGCTACATGACTGGTCAGTCCAACCCATTTGTTTCACAGTTCATGGAGGTTTGACACAGAGTGACCCATGTTATACATAGATGGGGAAACTGAGGTTCAGTTACTCACCCAGCCTGGTTCTACCATTCACTGCCAAAGTCACCATTGGGCAGTTTGCTTCCCCTCTCTGGACCTCATTTGTATAGGGAGGCAGTTGGGTTAGATGAATGTGGAAATGAGCAGATGGATGGGTAAAAACGTCTCCTCTCTGCCAGGAATGAATCATCAATGACTTGGTCAAGACTTTGAGGTTTTCTGAAGGTTTTACCGGTGTTTGCTGAACCACCCTGTAAAGCAGAATCAGAGAGGCTGATTCATCTGTCAGTGGTCACTCAGCTAGTACATGGCAGAGGACTCACTCAAGCCTGGATCTCTCCAGAGGCCAATCCTTTTCATCTCACTCTAAAGCCTCTGAGGTCCTGCTTAAGAGGAATGACCCTTCAGCTCTCCTCACCCAGGTCCTCCCTCCTTATCTATGCCTTTTGGGCTCCCAACTCTTTTCAGGACTCAGTTGAAGCTCCTTTCTTGATCCCATCAGTTGTTAACATCCTCACTCTCCTCCCGCTTTGTCCTTATTCTATATATATTTTGAACGGGCTCATGTTCATGCCCATCGTCTCCCCACAGCGGAGCGTAAACTCCTGGAGGAGGAATGTGCCTGGCAAATAGGGAGAACTGAAATACTTGCTGAAAGGAATTGAAGCTGTACAGGCAGGGCTTTGCAGATCTGGGCAAGGAAGAAGGTGGGTCACCATTATCCAAGAGTCCTGCTCACTTTGCTAAAGGGCTCAACAGAACTTCTTCCACCATCTTCCTCCAAAGGGTCTGAGAAGCTGAAGAAAATGCTGGAAAGAGAAATTCCAGCCGAGCCCCCAATCAAGGGCGAGGCAAAGACTAGAGACTGTCTTTTTGTTGGATGTTCATATCAGCGTTAATTAAGCACCTACTATTGCGTGGAAGATTCTGGGCCTGATGTAGGGGACTAAAAGGCTTCAAGTCCCCAAAGAATCTATTTTGGGGAACTTTCAGGCAAGGAGAGAGGATAGATGCTTTAAATGCACAAATTTTAATCAGAGGAAAATGCACTCTCTGTTGAAGGCAAGTATTTCTTTTTGCTAAATGGATTTATTTTGTGATCAACTGGAGAGGGTTCAGAGGAGGACAGTCAAGATGGCAAAGGACATTGTGATCCAGCCCGAAGGAAGTAGGGATGTTTAGCCTACAAAAGAAAAGGTTTGGGGCTAGGACAGGAGAATGGGTTTTAAGTATTGGAAAAACTGGGGCTTGAAAGAAGGATTAGACTTGTCCTTTGTACTCTCAGTTCACTAGGAAAAATAGGCGAAAAGTTTAAGGAATCAATTTAGGCTGGATGTAGGAGAAAACTTCTGAACATTTATTTATTTATTTGTTTGTTGGTTTTTAACCCTTTCCTTCTGTCTTAGAATCAGTACTGGTTCCAAAGAAGAAGAGAGGTAAATTAGACAATTAGGGTTAAATGACTTGCCCAGGGTCACACAATTAGAGAGTTTGTGAGGTCAAATTTGAACCCAGCATCTCCCATCTCTAGATGTGGCTCTCAATTCATTGATTAACCTAGATGCTCCCTTAAATATTTATTTAGGAGAGTGGGGTCCTCCTCCCCAGAGGCCTGCCCTCCAGAAGAGACCAGAACAGGTACCATGTAGAGAAGATTCTTGTTTCCTTCTGAACTCAGTGAGCCCCTAAAGTCTCTTCCAACCCTACAACTGTGTGAAATGCTTTGTCAGAGGAGAAAAAAACCCTCTATAGGAGACTAGCACCCAGGGATGTCATTTGCACTCAATCAATATCAATGATCAAACATTAGTGTGGTACCTACTATGTGTCTAACACTATGCCAGGCAATGAGAATACAGAAACAAGCAATGAAACCATCCCTGCTCCCAAGGAATCCGCGTTCCCTAACACATTGTCTCAGCTTCACAAGCAGCCCTTCCTGCCTCAGGGGGCTGACAAGGTCCCTTTTCCCAGGTAGTTTTCTCTCACTTTCTTTTCTAGTGCCTGAGATTCCCCAGAGATTCATTCCATTCAATCTTGCAGGTTTTCTCATCTTCAAGGACCCTCTTTTATTAAATGAATACATAAGTGGTCTGACATTATCCATTATCAGCTGGAATTTTAATGGTGCCAGCCTGCGGAGAGTAAGGCAGTGGTACCCAGTAGTGATGGGGCTGGCGAGAGACGTCAGTAGCCTGTATGGGAGATGAGAAGGCTGCCAATAATTTGCTAAAAGCTATTTTTTTCATTCTTAATTTTATGTATTTATTTCCTTTTTATTATCGTTCAAAGCACACTTTCCATATTGGTCATTGCTCAAAGCTACTTCTAGCAGCTAGGTGGCACAGTGAATAGACTCATCTTCCTGAATTCAATTCTAGCCTCAGACATTTACTAACCGGGTGACTCTGGGCAAGCCACTTAATCTGGTTTGCCTCAGTTTCCTCATCTTGTAAAAGGAGATGGATGAGGAAATATCAAACCATTCCAGTATCCTTGCCAAGAAAAGCCAAATAAGGTCATGCAGGGGTCAGACCTGACTAAAATGATGGATATCTAATTCAGGGATTTGGAATCTTTTTTGTTCAGTGTGGATCCCATCAGCAGTCTAGGGAAGCTCATGGAGCTCTTCTAAAATACAGAGGATTACAAAGGAAACCAAAGATTAATGAAAATAAAAATGTCATTTTTTTTGGATCCAAGTTCATAGACCCTTTGAAAGCTATTCAAGGATCTTTAGGTTAGGAGCCTCTGATAGAGATCCATTCTCCCATTTTTCAGAGGAGAAAACTGAGGCCCAGGGAGATGAATAACTTGGCTAGCATCACATGGTTCATATGTAGCCAAATGGGGATTCAATTTCTGGTTCTTAACATCAAATCCCGTGCCTTCTCTCTATAATTCCCTGCTGTAGCCAGAACTTTGACAGAATCGTAGGTCACAATTTTGGAACTAGGTAAGGCACAAGAAACACATAAGAGGCAAGCAAGCATTAATGATGCTTCCATTTTGTCATTCAAGATACAAAAACCACCCTGGACGGAGTTATGTCCAAACCGAAGCAAATGGGAAGGGGAACTGATTTGTCATAGGATACTGGGGCTTCTGAAGGAGTGTAGCTATTCAATTATTGTGCCCTGCTTGCCCGAACTTAGTTCCAGCTCCAATTTGGGATCTTTTCCATTCTCAAAGAGTGGAGCTAGCCCTAGACAAAATCAAAAATAAGATCAAATCTGTCTTTGGTGCTCATCTACACCCTGAGACAGTAGGATTTCAAAGTGGACCAATAGCATCCCACATTCATAGCCACATACTTGGAAAGGCAGGTGAAGACATCTAATGTTGTGTCCATGTTATAGCTTAGGAGACAAAGGCTGGAGGATCGAATAATATTTACTATTGTCAGTATTATGATAACTAGAATTTCTATAGAGCTTTTAAGTTTTCCTAGCTCCTTTACAAATATTGTCCCATTTTTATATTCCCAACACTACTGGGAAATAGGTACTATTATTATTCTCCTTTATGGATGCAGAAACTGAGGTTGGCAGAGATTAAGTGAGTCACCTAAGATCACACAGCTAAGTCTGTCTGAGGTCAAATTTGAACTCAAGACTGACTCCAGGCCCATTAGTCTTTCCATTATACCATATTAGGACACTTTATCATATTGGGCATCATCATGATTTTCTCTTCTATAAAAGGAAAAGGTTAGACTAAATGGTCTGTGAGGTCCCGTCTCGGTCCAGATTTTTTATCCTGTTTCTATTTTCTAATTTTATTTCTAAGTCTAATTTTGTTTCTAAATTGAATTCTAATTTCTAAACCTAATTTCATTTCATTCCAAATTCTAACCTCAATTCCTTTCCCCTCTTCCTGTTTGTCTTACAGATGAGGAGCCTGACCCCAAAAGAGGGGAAGTGGATTGCCCTCAATCAAATAGATAATAAGTCACATGATTGAAACTTGAACCCCAGGCTCTCTATGCCTGTGTTCTAAGCCTGAGCCTGTGTTCTACTTCATACAGGTTTCTTATCTGACTTGACTGTACCCTACTCCCTACTTGTGGTTTTCCATGTGCTCATACTGCCTACTAGTACCAACACCCAAGTTTTCCCATTGTGGCGCCCCATTTCTAGCAGTACCGCTTATTAAAGATGGATGCTCTCCCTCTTCTGCCTCGACAAAACCTATCTGTCCTTTGTCCTGATTATCTATGGCCCTTCACAGCCATTTCAACAATTATTCTAATTCCACAGTCTCCTTACAACCCGGACATCAGTAGAGATCCCCTTGTAGCATCTTGTTTCTGCTACTTACTACCTGTGTCAGCTTGGGTTCAACCCTCAACTTTAAAATGAGGAGGTTGGTCTAGGTGGAGTCTGAGGTTCCTTCCAGCTTCAGATTGCTGTCCTTGACCAAGTATTATTTAGCCTTTGCTGGAAGACCTTTAGTTACAGGGAAGTGAGAACCTCCAGAGAAATCACCCTTTTGGGCAGCTCTAACTGTTAGGAAGTTTGTTCCTAAGGGATAATGCATACACTGGAGCCAGGACAGCTATTCCTTAACCTCCTCCTCCAAGTGTTTAGGAGTACTCTTTAAGGTTTGGGGTGTCTCTTCTCTAAAGGCACTATCTTAAGCCATGACCAGTTGTGTTCCCCCACTGTTAGCCACTTGTGAGGAACTAGGGCTCCAATCCCACTAGACCACCAGATTTTAGAAGGGGGTATTTATTTCAGAGACATAGGAAGGAAGAGATGAACACCTGACCTCCATAGCCTATCCTAGACTATAGAGAGAGACTTAGCCCAGTTTCTGTATAGCACTGGTTCCACCGAGCTCATAAAGCATCAGTGCCAGATAAGTTCTCATCTTGGCTCCTATTGGGTTGGCGTTGGACAATCACATGCTCCTCACGGCATTGATTCTGAGCTGACTGCAAGACCAGGTGTAGAC
The DNA here is from genome assembly GCF_027887165.1 of Monodelphis domestica. NCBI lineage: Eukaryota > Metazoa > Chordata > Mammalia > Didelphimorphia > Didelphidae > Monodelphis > Monodelphis domestica. The sequence continues at coordinate 20,424,308 of NC_077227.1, read as the reverse complement.
TGGACTGCAGGGCTCTTGGATTCGCAGACTCCTGGATGCCCAACTGTCTAGTTATCACCAGGTGGTTTGCTTTTGTGACCTTCCAAAACTCACATGGTCATAGCCTCCAACTTCCTCCACGTGAAATATAAAAAAGCCCATCTAGAGGAAGGCAATGAACAGAGTTTTCTATTCTCAGGCTACATGTTGGCCTCTCCCCTAAAAGCCCTGTCTACTGGCTGACATTGGGTAAGCAATCAAACCAAGAGGAGATATCACCAAAAGAGAAAAGCCCGAGGCAATGACCCAGGCTCTGGTCTGTCTTTTGAAGGCATCATCTCTTCTGGCTACAAAAAGAGCCCCAATAACTTCTCCTAGTTGTGTGGTTATCAGACCATAACCAGGACAGAATGTCCACACATGCTCAAAAGCCTCTCCAGGTCACAGGCATTGCTTATCATCACTATTTTCCCGGAAGCGGCATGTCCAGCTACTTCCATGTGGGAAGTAGCAACTGGACCAGTCTCCCATTTTACTGACATGAAGCCTGACTCTCTGCTACATTTTCCCATTGCTCCTAGTCCTTTGGCAAAGAAAAAAAAACTAAGCCCTTTCCTCCAGAACAGTCTTAATATACATAAAGAAAGCCATCATGTCCTCCTGAATCCTCTCCATGTTAAAGATTCACCCCCCCTTCAGTTCCTTCAACCAATTTCCCAATGGTGTGATCTTGAGTCTCCTCTCTCTCCCACTAACCCTCCTCCTCCTTGCTCAGATGTGTTCACAGGAAACTACATGTCATCATGTCCAGGCCCATTCTTCATACATCTGCTCACTTCCTGGCATTGTAAAGTATCTGGCTCCTTTCCTCAGTTACACTGAAAGTGATTTCTCAGAATTGTCTGTTTCTCCAGGGATGTATCTTAAATGAAAGTAATTCTCATGGAGTGCAAAATAGACTGAGATCAAGCTTGTCCTATTTCTGGGGCAGCAGCACCCCACCCTCAAACACACACACACACTCACACACACTGAGTCAAGTTTAGCTGGCATATTTTTTGAGAAAATTTTTCCTCCCCAAGATTCCTTTTTTAACGTCCTTGCTAGGTGACCAGAAAACATTTAGCATAACAAATCATTATATTAGATTTGAGATTCAATGATTAGTCTTGATTAAAAAATAAAAGACACCCAACAAAAAATCAAAACATGAGAACTAAAGACCACAAAAGTAAATAAACTCTAAATAAAGTTAACACTCAGTAAGGCAAATTATTGCATAAGAAATTGAACAGTCTTTTTATTTCTTCTCACTTTATGCATTTATCTTGCTGTTAAATAAGGTTAGAGGTCAGTAGACCTCTAACTACAGTGAGATGTGAATTTTAAAATTATTCCACCCTACTCAGTCAGTACTTTAGGGGAAGATAAAGTTGTAAACTCCTGATTGAACAATGAAGGTACTTAACTCATACCTTATAGTGAAGCTAGAACTTTAAGCTAAGTCTATTTTTAGATCTAATACAAAAAGGTGTTAAGTACCTATAAAGGTTAAATTAATCACAAAAAGGTCAAGTAACTAACAAAAGGCAAACTTAACAAAGAAGTGTGAAGTAGCTCAAAAGATATAATCTAACCAGAGAAGGTGAGAACTAAAGAATGGGAAGACCTGGAGAAAACTGTCTGCTGTGACTGGTAGATGTGAAAATTTAGTGGAGGTGACACAAGAGAAAAAAATCTTTAAAAGGAGGTCTATATGAGCAGCAAAAGTCAGTTCAGTCAGTTCAGAGGAGGAACTGAGCCTGGAGGATCTCCCTCAGACAGCTTCCTTGAGATGGTCTTGTGGTGAGTGATAAGACTGACTCCCTTTCTCTTGGGCTCAGGGAGGCCAGTTTGGACAAGGCCTTTAACTCCTGCCTGGCTCAGCCTGTGCCAGAACAGTTTAGATTAACTCTTTCCTCTCCCTCTCTCTTCTCCTTAATTCCTTCTCTTTATATTAATTAAAATCACCATAATTTCCAGCTGACTTGGGTATTTTATTATTTGGGATTTTCCCTGGCAACCAAATTAATTTAGATTTTCAAGTCACAAGGCTAAAATTATCCTTACAGAGATAGCTGAGCTTTCAACAACAGGACACTAGGGGCATACTCTTCTATTCCATGGTGGTCTTCTGGTCAACTGGTCCTGAGATCTAACCCAGAAACAGGCTCTCTTCTATCCATTCTCTCTTGGAAACTCCTTTCCTTCTCAGTGAGATTTTATTTCTGGTCTGGGGATCTTCATCAAATGGGGCATCCAGGATCCATGACAGTATCTGTCCTGGCTGGCCAAGATGAGATACTAAGACCTTTCCACACTGCAAGTGAACCCTTCAGCTATGTCTCTCTTAGTAGTGATCTCTCCTAGCAGTGGCCTTGGAATCTCTTGGCTTCTCTGTCTCTCCACTTCCTTCTTTTCTCACAATTTAATTTCCCCAATATCATAATTCATAGACCTGACTAGCTAGTCTCACCACTTTTTCTGGCAATACCTTGTTGGGGATTTGTTTAAGCTTTGAAATCTTTTTTTATTCTGCTTCTCTTTTTGTGTATCTCCAAATGGTCTTTGGGTACCAGCTGTCCAAGACTTTGATATGCCCAATGATAGGACATTTTTGAGAGTATGAAAGGAATCTGATAGGGGTGATTGTCCAAAAACAACATAGGATTGACAAGCTGATGGAACATCAAAAGCGACTTAAAAATAATTTCTACACCTATTTTAAGGTTAAATGAAATGAGTCAGAGGACCTGGAATGGGATCCTAACTGCCTCACTCAGCATCTGTGTAACTTTGGACATATCTAGACACAATAGCCTTGCCTCCCTAAGTCTGTTTTCTCATCTATAAAATGGGGAAGAAAGATGATGACTTCTTTTTTTAAACCCTTACCTTCTACCTTAGAATTAATACTGTGTATTGGTTCCAAGGCAGAAGAGTGGTAAGGGCTAGACAATGAGAGAGAAGTGATTTGCCCAGGGTCACACAGCTGAGAAGTGCTTGAGACCAAATCTGAACTCAGGACCTCCTCACTCTAGACCTGGATCTTAATCTGCTGAATTACCCAGTTGCCTCCTTGATATAACTTCTTACTCTGTAGCTGATGATTTTTTTCCCACTGGTGCACAGGCAAATTACAAGTTTTTCTTAATGAATTGACTGATTTTTATTTTTATGTTAAAAAAGATTGTATTTTGAAAATCTGAAATGAATAAAGTTAACAAAGAGCTATTATTACCATAATTGCTAGTCCCTAGAACAACATCTTTCTTTTTTTATTTTAAATTTATTTGTCTGTTTGTTACATTAAAATTCCCAGGTTACTCCCTTCCTCCCTCCTTCCCCTCCCAACATTAATGAAGTCATCATTTGACAAAAAAGATATATTATATATAAAATTATGTCTTACTTAATTCTATTTATCAGTTCTTTCTCTGGAGGTAGACATACGTGTCTTTCTTTAAACAATATTTCTGTTGCTTGCTGTGTATAATGTTCTTTTGGGTCTGCTTGGTTCACTATTTATAATTTCATAGGGGTCTTTCCATGTTTTTCCAAAATTAACCTGTTTGACACTTCTTAGAATACAATACTGTTCCATCACAATTATATGCCTCAAGTTGTTTAGCCAATTCTCAACTGATGAGCATCCCCTCGATTCCCAGGTCATTGCTGCCACGGAAAGAGCTGCAATACAGTGTTTAGTGGAATTGTGAAATGATCCAACCATTCTGGAAGACAATTTGGAACTATGTCCAAAAGGCAATAAAACTGTGCATACCTTTTGATCCTGTGATACCACAACCAGGTCTATATCCCAAAAGGATAATAAAAAGGAGGAAAGGGCCTGCTTGTACAAAAATATTTGTAGCAGATCATTTTGTGGTGGTGAAGAATTGGAAATTTGGCCTCAGATACTTCCTAGTTGTGAGATCCTGGGCAAGTCACTTAACCCCATCACCTAGCCCTTACTGCTCTTCTGTGTTAGAACCAATACACAGTATTGATTCTAAGGCATAAGGGAAGGGTTTAAAATTTTATTTTAAATTGGAAATTAAGGGGATATCATTGATTAGGGAATGGCTGAAAATTTTATGATATATGATGATGATATACTATTATGTTATAAGAAATAAGAAAGATGATTTCAGAAAAAAAACTGGAAAGATCTGTATGAACCGATGCAGAGTAAAATAAGTAGAATCAGGAGAACACTGTATATACAGTAACACCAATATTATATAAAGATCAACTGTGAAAATTTGGCTAGTCTCAGCTTTGCAATGATCTAGGACAATTCTGAAAGACTTATGACAGGGAATGCTGTTTACTTCCAGAGCAAGAACTGTTGGAGTCAGATGGATGTGGATAAAAGCATCATAAGAATATAAAAATTTAGGGGTTTATGCTAATATGAAAGTTCTAAAGTGTATTGTGGTGGCTGATTTAAAAATATTATAGCTTAAGTAAAATTGATTTTTAATAGCTTTATTTACAAAGAGGTAGAAAGAGTGAAAGTGAAAAAATATGAGAAGAGGGTAGAAAAACTGTCTAGCCTATCACCCTAAATGTTGCTCTGGTATCTGGCTCAGTAATCTTCAATCACAGGACCCAGAGGTGTCTTCAGCAAGGGTTCCACCAACTGCAGCCTCCTCCATGAAAGGAAGGTTTCTCCACAACCAATCTCTCCAGAGGTCAGGAAAGGAAGGCCAGCTACTCACCCAGCAAGCCAATGTAGGCAGGGAAAATCTCCTCCTTTAGTCTAGCTCACCTATGCAGAGTCTCTGAAGCAGTCCTCCAAAGAAGCAGTCCCAAGGAGCAGTCCCTTGGACAGAAAGTTCAGGATTTTTTATAGTCCTTATTCTACATCACTTCCTGTCCCTTTCTCTACTTTACAGGAACCAATTGCTGTCTTTCACATTACCTAGCATTGCCCAGGGGCAGGGCAGTGGCCTCTGGAGTTGTCACCTACTCTAGCAAGTGACTTGTGAATTCTCTTATTTAGTGTTAAGTAGAGGTGCTTAAGTTTTTGATTGATTATTTTAAAAGTTGCTAATTGATAGAAAAAGTCTGATTCACTCTTCATAGCATACTATCTTTCACATCAGTGTATTTATGGCTTTATTTGAGGGTTTTGGCTCTTATAATAATGATGATCTGCAAGTATGTTTTACATGATAATACATGTACAGCCCAGATCAAATTGCTTACTGAGTTGGGGGGGAGGGGAAGGATGCAATTTGTATTTTATAATTTTGGAAAAAATATATAAAAATTATGATTACATATAAGTAGGAAAATAGAATATCTTTGAATATTAAAAAAGAGAGCCACAATATATATTTTAGAACACAGGTTCTTCTTTTTCTCTGATCATCTTGAGAAAAAGAATAAACAGTGGTATTGCTGGGTTTAAGGGTATATACAGTTTTATAACTCTCTGGATATAATTCCAGATTGCTCTTCAAAATGGCTGGATCAGTTCATAGTTCCATCAGCAATGTATATGTCCCTGTTTTCCACATCACCTCCAAGATTTGTCATTTTATCCAATTTGATAGAGTGAGATGATATCTCAGAGCTGTTTTGATTTGCATTTCTCTAATTAGTAATAACTTAGAGCATTTTTTTTCATAAAGAATTTCATAATGTTTGTGAAGTGAATCAGATAGCTAAGATTAAGAGACAATCCCCAGTGGATAAATAGTTAAAGGATGTGAGCAAACAGTCCTTAAAACAATTGAAAATTAATAACAATCATTTGAATAAATATTCCCATTCACTAATAATAAGAAAATTTCAAGTCAAATTCTTTCTGGTTTTTCACCATAAGCCTAACAGATTGACAAGATACAAAAGATGGAAACAGTCAATGTTGGAGGGGGCTCTGGCATCCTAAGTCACCATTGGTGGAACTATGAATTGGCCAATCCAATCTGGAGAGTAATTTGGAATTATGCTAAAGTGACTCAGATGTCTCTACCCTTTGGCCCACAAATTGAATTGTGAAGAATATAGACCAAGAAAATTAAAGATATAGATGTCCCTTTTATATAAAAATATTCATAGTAGAACATTTTATGTTAGCAAAGGACCAAATATAAAGGATACCCTTTGATTGGGGAATGACTAAATGAATTGTGGTGTATGAATAATAGAATAATGCTAAACTATAAGAAATGATGAATATTAATGAGTTCAAAGAAGCATGGGAAGATTTATATGAATGGATACAGAATAGAGGAAGCATAACCAAGAACATTTTACATATCCATTCATCTATCTGTCTATCTATCTATCTATCTATCTATCTATCTATCTATCTATCTATCTATCTTTCTGTCTGTCTGTCCGTCCGTCCATCTGTCCATCCGTCTGTCTGTCTGCCAGCCTGCCCTTCTATCTATCTATCTATCTATCTATCTATCTATCTATCCATCCATCATCCATCTATCTATCTGTCTGTCTGCCTGTCTGTATATCTGTCTGCCTACTTGCCTGCCCTCCTATCTTTCTATCTATCTATCTATCTATCTATCTATCTATCTATCCATCCATCATCCATCTATCTATCTGTCTGTCTGCCTATCTGTATATCTGTCTGCCTACTTGCCTGCCCTCCTATCTATCTATCTATCTATCTATCTATCTATCTATCTATCATCTATCTATCCATTCATCCATCCATCCATCTATCTGTCTGTCTGTATCCACCCATCTATCTATCTATCTATCTATCTATCTATCTATCTATCTGTCTGTCTGTCTGTCTGTCTGTCTAATCTATCTATCATAACTAAGAAGATGCAAATAGAAATGACAGCAAGCAACAACAAACCCTAGAGGTGAATACTGTGTAATGAATTCCAATTCATTCCAAGCTTGCTACTGAGAAAATGGAACTCCCTCAGCACTTTACAGACTGAGGATATTAGATGTGTCAGATATTATGTAATATTAGTTGATTTTGCTGACACTTTTTTTCTTTCTTTTAAAATATTAGTCCTAAAGGTTGGCTTGTTGGGTAAGGACAGAAGAGGGTTATAAAAAAAGTTTAAAAACCAAATAATATCAATAAAATATAATTTTAAAAAGCAGTTTTTTAATAAATCAGTAGATAGTTGAGTAAACACATGCAGTTGGTGAAATGCAGATTTTTCACTAATTGGTAATTAATGATTCCATTGGCAAAGACAAAAATGGAATCCTTTACTTTTCTCAAAGAAGTAAAAAAAATTGGCCCAGTGTTCCAAGTATGTTGTAAAATTCATAACTCTCTGTAGGCTGAAACTGTAAATTTTTAACAACTTTGTATAGCATGGATTTATTGAAAGATGTCCTAGTTCATCATTGGATAAAGCCTATCAATTCCAGCGTGGGGTTTCCCACCTAACTGGCAGAAGTGACTCTGGTCCAGTGGCAAGAGCCCTAGTCTAGGAGGTAGTGGAGGTTGAATGGATTGTTACTTCTGCCATCTTCCATAGGGTAGGGGTGACTTTAACTAAGTTGCCTTGTTTTTGTTGCTGTGTGTTTTGGTAAAATGAAGGGGATGGATCAGATCATCATTTTGGTCCCTCCTAATGTGAAATCAATGATCCTACGAAATGATCAGTTCTTAATTCAATGGCTTTATTTTCTTATCAGTGAGATTTGTCAAGTACCTCAGGAGAATCCTAGAGGATGCCAAACAAAATTTCTTAATGCTCAAAGGTTTAATCTTATGAAAAACTGAGTCTTCCTAGATTGCATGAAATTCATCCCCCTACCTCCTAGTCTCTGTGAGTCCAGGGAGTAAACCTTGACAGATTTTCAGATAAAAAAAAAACAAAAAACAAACAACAAAAAAAAAAACAAAACAAACAACAAAAAAACGGCAGCCCTCATCTGCAGACTCCCACAATGTTTGCAGTGAAGATAATGAAGCTCTTAGGACTTGGGACTTGGCTAAATAAGCCTGGGCAGATAAAAATGAGGAAGGAGGGTTGCACTTCTTTGGGGGTGAAATCGAGCATGGAGGAAAGAGGCAGTAGTCAGAGGTGGTAGACCTGGGTTTGATTTGTTTCTTTTTTTCTTCCTTTTTTTTTTAAAAAAAAATTAATTTCTTTTTTAAAACTAATTAATTAATTAAGCATTTTTTTCATGGTTACATGATTCATGTCTTCTCCCTCCCCTCATCCCCCTCCCCCCACCACAGTCCGACCTGCATTTCCACAGGGTTTCACATGTGTCCTTGAACAAGACCCATTTCCATATTATTGATAATAATTGCACTAAGGTGATCGCTTAGAGTCTACATCCCCAATCCTATCCCCATCGACCCATGTGATCAAGCACTTGTTTTTCTTCTGTGTTTCCGCTCCCACAGATCTTCCTCTGAATGTGGATCGTGTTCTTTCTCTTATGCCCCTCAGAACTGTCCTGGATCATTGCTAGTAGAGAAGTCCATTACATTCGAATGTACCACAGTGTATCTGTTTCTGTGTATAAGGTTCTCCTGGTTCTGCCCCTTTAGCTCTGCATCTATTCCTGGAGGTCGTCCCAGTTCATGTGGTGATTCCTGTTTTTTTTTTTTTTTCTGTTTTCTTTGGCTGTGGCTTGGGCGAATCCCTGCTCACCATTCTGAGCCTGTTTCCTACTCCATGAAAGGAAGGGATTGGACTTGTTTGTTTGTTTGTTTTCTCCCTCCCAAGATCCCTTTTGTTTCTAAATCTACAATCCTGGGAACTGAAGCACAAGGGGGCAAAAAAAAAAATGCCAGAGAAGTGGGGACCGAAAGGAGAGGCCCTGAGTGCAGGCGGGAACAAGGAGCCTAGGAAGGGGAAGTGCTTGGGGTGGCAAAGGAGAGAGGGGAAAAGAAGTCTCCGCCTCCAGGCCACTTATCGCCAGGGCTCCCCTGGGCAGCTAAGGGTGCTAGTGAGCAAAGCTCAGACACTTTGCTAAAGCAAGCCTCCTCGGGCCACACCCCTGGCTGCCAGAATCCCACATCCCGCATCTCTCAGGGGCTCAGCTCCGGTCCTCTCCACCGGCATCGTGGCACACCCACACATTGTAACCCAACCCACACCCCCTGATGCCTGGAATCCTCCCTGCCCCGAGCAGGCAAGAACATGCCGGAGCCATTGTTGTGTGTGTGTGACTGGCACCAGGAGCCAGCCTGACCCCTGACTGATTTTATTCCGACGGGACTTAATGACAGGGGGGAGGGGGGAGGGGGGGGCACGAACCACGCCGAGCCCGCTGGGGGTGAGGTGAGGGACTGGGGAAGAGCAGGCTAGCTCCCAGCAAACAGGAATGAGACTCCTGGAAAGCACACGCCCACGTGCACACACGCACACACAGAGTCGCCAGGGAATTCAGGTGGTTGGCAGCGAACGCAGAAACTTCCTTTTCTATTTTAGTCAAATAGGAGGACGAGAGGCTGTTTCATTTTTGCCTCGAACATAGTTGGCACTTCCTAAGTGCACGTTGACCCCGGCCCTAGAAAGATGGGAAAAGTCGCCTTCTTCGCTGCAGACGCGGGGGGCTGTGGGCACGGATCTAGGAGAGGGCACAGATACAGTAGGGACCTCTGCGTTATAGAAAATCTCTCCGCCACCTACACCAGCAAACGGAATATGTGTGTGTATGTATGTATGTATGTGTATATGTGTATATATATATATATATATATTATATATATATATATATATATATATATATATAGCGTTATACGCGCACACACACACACACACATACACGGACTCTTGTTGAGGGCTTGAAAGTGGGGAGCAAAAAGAACAGATCCCAAAGCCTAAGAAGCAACTTCTTGGCTACACAAAGAGACTTGGGACAAGGATGGGAGCCGCCAAGTGGAAGGTGTGCGCCTCCTGGGGTGGCTCCCTGCCCCCTCCCCCATCTCGTCTCCCTCTTCCTCTGTCTCCCCGTCTCTCATTTCTCTTCGCTCTCCTTTCCCCATCTCCTTCTCTTATTCCCCCTCCTCCCTTTGCCCTCGTCTCCATATCCCCTTTCCCGATCCCTCTCCTCTCTCCTCTCTCTAACTCCCTTCCCCCAACTGCCACACCGTTCGCCCCTTCCTTTCTCTCCCTCCTCTTTTTTCACCTTTCTCCTACTCTCCCCATCTTCCCTTCCCCTCCTCTCTCCTGGCCATCTTTCACTCCCCTCCCCATTTCCCTCTTTCCACTCCCACCTCTCCTTCCCCTCCCTATCTCCCCTCGCCTCATCTCCTTCAGCTCTCTCCTATTCCCCCCTCCCTTCTCCTTCCCCTTCCTCCCCATCTTCCCCTCCCCCATCCCATCTCTTTTCATCTTCCCTCCCTCATTTCTCCTTCCCCTCCCCTCTTCCCTTCTCCTCCTCCTTTCTCTCCCCTCCTCAACTCCCCGGACCCCTCGCCCTCCCCCTCCTGCCCACGGGCTGCCAGTCACGCCGAGGCCGGGCGCTGGGCCAGGCCGGGCCGGGCCTGGCTGGGCAGGGCTGGAGGCGGAGGGAGCGCGGCGGGGGGCCGGGCTTGGTGGCGCGTGTCCTCGGCGCGGCTAATCCCGGTGGGGGCAGCCTCCGGGGCGTGTGCAGAGCGGGCGGGCGGGAGCGCGTGCGGGTCCGGGGCGGCAGGCGGAGCCGGGCCAGTGCCTGGGGTCTGGCCGGCGGCGCTCGGCGGCCGTGGCCCATGTTTTCTTGCTTCTGCTTCAGCCTGCAGGAGAAGTCCTTCAGCAGCCCAGCCGCAGCCGAGTAAGTGCCCCGCGGCCCAGGAGCCCCAGTCCGGCTCCCGGCCTCGGCCTCCCCGGGAACCGCTGATGGATATGGAGGTGGGGGGGGGGGCTAACCCTTCCGGATCGGGCCGCGGCGGGAGGCGAGGCAGAGCTGGGGCCGGGATACGGGAGGACTGGCAGTCCTTTGTGTCGGTTTGGGGGAGCACTGCTCCCGCAGCTCTCCTCCCCACTCTCTAGCTTGGGGGGGGGGCGGGTTGAGGGCCAGGTTCTCGGGCAGCCTCGGCCTCTTAAACAGCAGCGCAGGCATCACGCCGGGGGACACCCGGGCCGCCCCAACCCTCCCTCCTCACCCCCCTCCCGTGACAGCCCTGCCGGGGCCCCTCGGGGAGCGCTGTCCTCCACGCCCTGGACCACGCCGGGGACCAACAGACCAGCGGGCTGGGAGTCGCGCGGGGTCTGGGGCTTTGGTTTGGGAGGCTGACGGAGGGAGGAGGCGGACAGGTGAAAGAGATGCCCATAGGCTGGAAGGATGCGGGGGGTGGGGGAGGCGGAATCGGCCGGAGCTCCCCAACACCTGGGACTCCCCTGGCCTTTGTCTGCGCTCGCTGACGGGCCCCTTTCCTGAGGCTGCGTGCGCGCGGAACACTGGCTCGTCCTTAAAAGGCAAGTGGTGAAGCCTCTCCCGGGGCTGGGGGCTCCCCCAAACCCGCGGCTTGGTCTGATTGCACGAGGGAAGTCCAGAGCAAACTTTATCTGCGCCGAGGAGGGGGCACCGCTGCCAGGCTGGAGGGGCGCCTGGCGCATGCCCTGGGCTGCCTCCTGAGCGCAGGGATTGAACCTTCCAGCTGACCTCGGGGAGAGGGAGGACCCTCCACAGGGGATGCGCCCAAGTCCTGATGTCTGAGGAGGAATCCCCCCCAACATTGGCGGACGAGGCTGGTCCTGTCCGGGGGCTCTACCTTTCCTCATCGCGGAGCAGTGATAGAAACAGTCCCCCAGGCACAGTTCCCGGAGCCCCTCACCCGCCAGATAAGCAGCTTCTCCTCTAATTGCCCTCCTCCAAGGATATTTCGTTTCCATAGCCCTTGCAAACGGGCGTAGTACTGTAGACATTGTCTGAGTCTCACAGAAGTGTAAGGAAAGATGGGTCCTAGACTCCATTTTACAGGTGGGAAAACTGAGACTTCGAAATGAGTCATTTTCTGGGACTTCCTCAGGAGAGGAACATCTGGGGCAGTTCATGAACCAAGGTCAAATTGTCATTCTATCGCCATGGTTACATGGGGAGGCAAGGATCTGGGGTCAGATCTCCGCCCTGGGACTACTTAGTGGGTGTGAGGAACCCCTGACTTCTCCTCTCTCTGTCTCAATTTCCCCTCTATAACACGGGGCATTGCACCTTCAGGAAGACCCTGGGGGCGGGGGTGTGGGCTCTGCGATCTGTCCTGCTTTCATCCTAATACCAGGACTTTATCCTATGGAATACAGCAGACAACCCTGGGGCCTCAGGTACTTTGAAGAGCTTTTGGTGTCCTGAGAGCCAAAGTTGGGGAACTCTGACCCCTGTGGCCTGGAGGGGAGCAGGTGTGCCAGGGGGCCTTTAGGACACATATCTATGTACAGACATGTCTATGCCCACAGACATACATGTGTATAGACATGTAGGTATATGTGTGTGTCCATGTTTACATATTAAGGATGTATACCTAGAGACCAGCTCCCCATCCTCCTGGATGATGCACCATTTTTAAAGGCTCTTCTTTGTACTCTCCTTGAGATTTTGTTCCCTTGGGAGAGAATTCAAAATAAGAATAGATAAGTAAAGGCAAGAAAATTTGAGGAGAGAGAGAATACACCTACTGTGTGCTGGGCTCTGTGCCGAGCCCCTGACAAATATTCACTCCTCTAATCCTCCTTACAGTCCTAGGCTCTCTTGGGAACCTTCCCCATTTTACAGTTGAGAAGACTGATACAGACAGAGGTTAAGTGACTGGCTCAGGGTCATACTAGCTGAAGTGTCCATGGCCATCCCTCTCCACTGGACCGTTGGGCTGCTTCTCTAGGCCGGGGTCTTGGAGATGGGCTGCAGAGACCGTGGAAGCTTCATGAGGAAGAAGGGATGCTTTCTAGGCATGCAAAGGCACACAGGTGGGAGATGGGTTGCAGAGTTTAGAGAATAACAAGTAGAACTTCAAGGTTCAGCTGGAAACCTGACCCTCTCTTGGGTGAAGTAATTTAAAACCCACTTGGAAAGGGAGCCAGGGGCCAGGGGGCCAGGGGGCCAGGGCTACCTCTCTCTTCGGGGAGTATGTGACCTCCCAGAGGCAATGGGGAGCCATGGAAACTAGTAAGGAGGAATGACATGGTTAGAACGATGCTTTAGAAAGATAACGGTGGACAGACTCTCTACCAAGATATGCGATGAAAAGCTTAATATAGAAATTCATCCTTACATATTTATAAATAGATACATGATACATTTAAAATATATGCATTTGTAAGTCTATAAATTATCCATTTTTCTTTAAAATATGTGTATAATATATACATATAATTTATACATATAATGTACACATGTGCTATGCATATACTATAGAATGTAAATATGTCTATGTAATATAAAATATAAAGTACATAAAGTATATACTTTCTATATAATTACATACATACACAAATTTATAGTTACACATTTTACACCTAAAATCTATCTACAATAATACATTATGTGGAAATACACACATGCAAACACAAATCAATAAAATTGTATATTTTGCATCTAATAAGTATATATGTATATGCAGTTATAGGTTTTATAAATAAATGCATAAATACACTTAAATATAAAAATTACATTTCATCTAAAATGTGCATATATATGCATAAATATACAAAATATATACTTTCTATATAAGTATGTGTATACATATAAGTTAAAAGTAGACATCTTACATCCATGTCTTTGTGTATAGAAATATATAAAATTATATTTTTATCTATAAATACATTTATCTATTTATGTATAGACACATATATCTATAAATACATATACACTCAAATATAAAGTAAACATTTTATATTTTAAATGTTTAGAAAATATCTAGTCATCAATTTACATATAAAGTATCCATATATAGGATCCTACATTTCCTATCTAAAATGTATGCCTAACTACGTAAGGTTGGCAAATTAAAAATAAACCATACCCATATGTGTGGGTGTGACACTTGGAGGCCCTCCTCTAGCCCTTTGGTGAAGGCTGTTCAGCCACATTCTCACATCTTGACCTGCGGGCCTCTTTTGCCAGTTGCCCCTGCAGAGTGTCTCGCACCCCTTTTCTCTGATTCCCCTTCTTGGAAGTGGAGATAGCCTGGCTGGGGATGGAGAGCATTGGTCCTGGGGTAAGGAAGATCTGAGTTCAGGTCTGAGCTCTGTCTGAGGTTTCCTGGATGTGTTTGGCTAGAGAGAGGTCCTTGTAGTCTGTGTGCCCGTCTTGCCCTTTTCAGGGTGGTGGAGATCATTTTTAGGGATTCTTCAGAGATTAAAGCCAGAGAAGGTCCCTGGGATACCCTCTTGACATTCAAGAGATGGGCACTGGAGGAAAGGAACTGTTTGGAATCTTTGGGTAATTTCCCAGATACTGTCCCTGGCTCCTTCCTGCTTAGAACTGGAGGCCAGGAGAGGCACTTATTAGTGCCTGTGAGTAGAGCTGGAGTCTCTGGGACCTGGGATCAAATTCAGCCTCAGACATTTACTGGCTGTGTGACCTTGGGAGAGTCACCTATTCCACCTTCCTCAGGTTCTTCATCTGTAAAATGGGGCTGACCATAGCACCTGTCTCCCAAGGGTTTCAGATAACATGTGTAATATGCTTTGTAAACTGTATAAATGTAAACTGTTGTTTGATTCGCCTCTCCATGTCTAGGTTATAGGTTCTGCTCAGTGGAAGATATTTGCATCAGAGGAATAACCCTCTTAGCTGCGATCACAAGTTTGGAATGAGATTTCCTGGGCCTGGGGAGGAATTCTCCCCACCAGGACTGACTAGCACTTTTCTCTCCAGATTATGTTTTGAGAGAGAGGCTCTGTGTGTGTCTGTGTGTGTCTGTATGTGTCTATATGTCTGTGTATGTTTGTGTGTCTGTGTCTGTGTGTGTGTCTGTATGTGTTTGTGTATATCTGTGTGTGTGTTTAAAAATAATGATAATATCAAAGTCGCTCAGGCATGGTTCTTGTTCCCTTTTAATGTCCTTTATTTTCTGAGTTACTTTTTCTTTTTTAATCCCTTATGTTTATGTCTATATAGTTTTAGGGTTTTCAAAGTACTTTATAAAAATTATTTGCTCATTTGATCATCAGAGCCACCCTGGTCGGGGGGATGCTATCATGAGGCCCATTTCACAGATGAGGAAATGGAGCTGCAAAGAATAGGAATGACTTAGCCAAGGTGATGCCCACAGGTAGCCGGGAGCAGAGCCCAGCCTCGTCTTCTCCTGGTCCTTTCAGAAGAACTCACTCACTCCCTCCATCCACAGTGAGCACAGCCCTCCTTGTCCTGCACTGGACTTGCCGGTGAATGTTTCTGGACAGAGCAGGGCTGGACTCCTAAGAGAGAAATCCAGCTAGTCCCCTGGCGTCATCTGCGGGGGTACCTCCAGGGGTCTCTGCCTTGCTCTCTCCCTTTTCCCAAAGATGTTGGGGGATCCCTTTTAAGAGCTTGTCCCCCAGAAGGCTGCCACATTCAGTTGGGATCACCTTCGTGTGGGCTACTCAGTTAATATCCATCAATCCGGGACAGCCCAAGGTCCAGAAGAGCGAGGATGACTCTGGTCTTTGGCTGAAAAGGGGGAGGAG
The DNA here is from genome assembly GCF_027887165.1 of Monodelphis domestica. Classification (NCBI taxonomy): domain Eukaryota; kingdom Metazoa; phylum Chordata; class Mammalia; order Didelphimorphia; family Didelphidae; genus Monodelphis; species Monodelphis domestica. Next base: position 20,408,733 of record NC_077227.1, on the reverse strand, counting down.
ATGAAGGTGGCTGAGGAGGGGAGGAAAGATGAGGCCAGGCCAGGGGTTCACCCTCGGGCCTCCAAGAGGAGAAGCCAAAGAAATGGGACCAACAGGAGCTGTTTCCCAATGTAGGGAGTTCCCTGTCTCTGCGTCTCTTGACTGTCTGTGGTAGCCCGTGCCCTCTGTGTGCCCGCTAGGAAGGTGTGAGTTGTCTGGTCCAGCGCAGATGGGCATCTCTGAAACGCTGACTCTGATGGGTGGGCATGCCCTGTGGAAGTTGGGAAGTCACATGATCCTGGGCCTGAGACTAGTGTAGACCCCCGTGAACAGTCCCTGGGCCCTGGTCACCAGCATAAGGATGCAGAGACTCTCCTGGGAGCTGGTCGCCACCTTTAGGCCAATACCCCAGAGCTCCATCACTGCACCAGCCTCAGCCCCCAATGACGGAAATTACAGGTTGCCCCCACACCGCCAGAGGAATCCCTGGGCTCCCCAGGCTGGCCAGAACAGGAACCCTGCAGCCTCTGGTCCAGCCCCAACATCAAAGGCCAAGGGTCACTTTGAAGGCTCTGCGGCTCTGCTTTCAACTTGAACCAAATGTCCCAGGAGGGAAAAGAATAATAAACGAAATTGGGGTCAGGCGAAGTTGGTGCCAAAGTCTGAACAATGATCATTGTGCAGCTTCAGCACTGACTGTTCTGGAAGCCCTGAGCGGGAAGGGACCCCCTCAGCCATGCAGGCCAGCCTCTGAACAGGGAGGGATCACTGGCCTCTCTTTGGAGTCTTTAAGGGATGGGGAGCTCATTACCTCCCAAAGCATCCTCCAGCTCTCTGGGGTCTCTCATCCTTAGGAAGGCTTTCCTCAGGATCAAACTTAAGTCAGCCTCTTTGCATTTCTGCTTTGCTCAAGTTAATTCCTATCAGAAACATCTTCATTAATGTTCCAAAATGCAAATGCCGGACTCACTGACAGGTTCTGGAAGGGTGAGGGACGTGCCATGGAACGATAATTGCCAGGGGCAGCTCAGTGGCTCAGTGGATAGAGCCAGGTCTGGAGACAAGAGGTCTTGGGTTCGAATTTAGCCTCAGACACTGCCTAGCTGTGTGACCCTGAGCGAGTCACTTATCCCTAATGGCCTAACCCTTACTGCTCTTCTGCCTTGGAATTGATATTTAGTATCCATTCTAAGACAGAAGGGAAGGGTTTAAATTAAAAAAAAAAAAAAAAGAAAATGAAATGAAATGCTATTTTTCATAGTGGAATCTATAAAATAGATTTAGGCAAACGAACTGGTTATTTCTTTTAGTTGAAACATCACTTCAATATGGCAACAGTAACAGTAACAAGTACTTTTCAAAACTAATCTCTTCCTTCCTCCAGTCAATTTTTAAAAACTGGAGAAACGAGCCCCAGCCCGCATCTCCCATTAGCCTCTCTGGCAGGAGGGGAGGGAGTGGCCGGCTTCCTGGCCATTTTGGTGGACACACGTTGAGCAGAACCCTAAAGCCAACTTGTTTTTCTGTCTGATGTTGTTTTCATTGCTCTCCTGGCTCTGTTCCATTCACCGAGGTCTTCCCAGTTTCCTCTGAAATTGGCCATTTCATCATTTCTAAAAACACAACAACATCCCATTAGACTCGAACCGCAGTTCGTTTAGCCGTCTCCCAGGAGGAGGGTGCCCAGCGCTGAGTTCCAGCGGCTGACTTCTGCCAAGGGAGCTGCTGCAAACATTTTTGTTCCTAGAGATTCCTTCTGTGGCTTTGCTGTCTTTGGGATGCAGATCCCCAAGTGTCATGCAGTGACCAGAAGGCTGGCTCTGGAGTCACGGAGACCCGAGCTGAAATCCACCCTTCGATCCTTACAAGCTGTGTGACCCTGGGCAAGTCAATTCATCTCTGTTTGCCTCAATTTCCTCATCTATAAAATGGGGCTCATAGCTGCACCTACCCCTCAGGGTTGTTGTGAGGATCAAATGAGATCATATTTATAGAGTGCCTGGCGCATAGTAAACACTATAAATGTTAGTGATAAAAATAATAATATTAAATCTGTTCATTATAATGTATTTTAAAAGATGTGATAATACAGCCAGCACTTACATGGTTATATGAGATATAATAATGAACATAAAGATACATTTTGTAATGAATATAATTATATTTGATGGCAAAATTAAATAATATATGTACTCTATTGTATAACAAATATAATACATATATAATAATAAGTACCATTAGTATTATTATTATTTTGGGAGAAAGGGTTTGTAGTTAGTATCTTTCTGGGAATAGTTCCAAATTACTTCCTAGAATCAGCCACTTCATTTTTTTTCAAATGAGGAAACTGAGGTCCAGGCTTGCTCACAGCCACATAGGTAGCACATGGTAGAACTGGGCATTGAGCCCAAATTTGATGCATTTTCTTTTTTTTTTTAACCTATACCTTCCATTTTAGAATCAATATTGTGCAGTGTTTTCAAGACAGGAAGGGCTAGGCATTGGGGGTCAAGTGACTTGCCTAGGGTCACACATCTTGGAAATGTCTGAGGCTAAATTTGAACCCAGGACCTCCTAAATCTCATGCTTTTCCCATAGTACCAGGAGAAAATGTGAGCTTTTGTCATTGACTAAAATAGGGAGGATGGGAAGGGAATCCAGTTGGGTTAAAGAAGAAAATCTGAGTTTGAACCCAAGTTGGAGGGGTTGGAAGATGGCTGAATACAATGCTCAGGAGGCTGTTCGAGTTGATATCGGTTTGTTTTTATTGCCCAGGTGTGACGAGGACCCTGTGCCTGTTCATGAGGACCAGCCTGACTGCGCCAGCCTCAGGTATGGAGGCAGAAATGCCAGGGGCCTCGTAGGTCCTCCACTCAGGAATGACTGGCATCTGCCATCTTTTCCCTTCTTTGATTTACTTTATCTCGATGCTCCCCTTCAAGGCTTCAAGGGAAAGGTTTGCTTCTGCATCCTAAAGGCATCAGCTCATGCTGGGGTCCTCTAGTTGGGCCAAGAAAAAGCCTTCCCCAGTGTGGGGCCAGGCATGTGCCTGCAGACGTTCTTACCCAGGGGTCAGTTGGGTTGAGTCTGAGGGGAAGGAAGGAGGCTCCACAAGCCCTACCCATCCCCACGGCTTGTCCCAAGAGGACTCCAAATAGCCCACTGTCCAATATTCCAAAGAAGGGCTGGAAGAGGACTTTAGGTGCCCACAAGGCTACCCAGAAGGAGCACCGACCTTTCCCGGAGGTAGAACACGTGCCTGCTCTTCCCAGACGAGGGGGCTCATAGCATGCGCCAACGTCCAAGGTCTCCCGGCTCCACTCAGCATTGAATGTCTAATGAAAACATTTTAAATCTATCTAAAAGTTAAGAATTGATTCGAGCGCGTTCTGTGACTCCTCCGGATCGGCTGCCCTCCCAGCTAGCTTCTAAGTTCTTTAAGGACTGTGTCGCCTTTTTCTCCTTGTCACTTGGCTTGAGCATAGAGTCTGACTTAGAGCAGCAACTGTATAAATGTCCAGCGACAGCTGGATTGTGTTCCTTTTCCCTTCCCTGTGGCCCTGGGACGGTGGCCTTTGGGCCCCACCCCCGTGACCGCTCCGATGCCTGGCGGTCAGTTTAAATCATTCCTGAATCATGGAAAGCTTGACCCGTTGCTAACCCACGCCTGGACTAAAATTAGGCACTTAAGTCATCCTTGCAAATGACCCGTTGCCCAGGGCTAGTCATGCTTTATTCCAGTAAGTAAGACTGAATGTCCCCGGAGGTCAACAGGGTCTGGGTACACCTCTTGGGGGGAGAAGGTTGTTTCTTTGGGCCTTTTATTGGGTGTATTTATAAGAAGAAGGCGAGTAGGCCAATCCTGACGAAGCGTGCCAAGCTGAAATCTGATGTAGAAATACAGAACAACATAGATCTTGTTTGTGTCAATTCTTATAATTATATTAAAAATATAAATAAATATATGATTATAATGTCATATATAAATAATGTCACGTTCTAACATGGTAAATAAAATAGAATAAACTACAACATAATAATAAAATAAAATACAATAACAATAAAAATAAAACACAATAACAATAAAATACAGTGATACGTAATAGGATACAATAGATATAGTATTATACAATCAATACAATATAACATGTGTCCTAATATGCCATAACAATATATCCTAACCCTATGTAATTGCTATAATGTAATACATCTTTATATACATTTTATGTACGACAGTACTCTGATAGAATGTAATCTAACCTAGATTAGACTATATAATATAGTATAATCACCTATTATTCCAGCATAAGCTAAGGTAATGCCATCAGCGCTTTCCGAGCTGGAGTGAGGGAGTCCCCCGTCCGTGTAGACGAGCATCTTCTCTGCGACCCGCAGTCTCGGGCCCTGTGGGGGTGGCTGACCGGTGGGGTGGCTTCTCTGATGTCACTGTGTGTCTGAGGGTCTAGAACTCAGGTTTCCTGGTTCTGCAGTCAGTGATAAATCTAGGATGCGGTACTGCTTCTGTATAATGATATAATGATGGGCTGGAACACAATACTGCGATTTAATGGAGTGGAACAGGAGAGGGACCCAGTTTGAGCTGCTTCTGAAGTTTAAGCCATCCAGCTCCTCTTCGTAGGCTGAGTGGTGAGCTCACGGGCTTGGCCCCGGGATTCTCTCTGACCCTGAGCCCCCTCCATGCATTGGGCTTCTTCTTGGCACCCTCCAGCCCGAGCTCTCTCATCCATCCCACTCTCCCAAGCTCTCCCAGTCTCTTGGCTGATGATGATGGCATCGTAGCCTTGGGGAAAGTCTGAAGAACCTCCATCCTGCTGGCCTCCCCTCTCCTCCATGATGCTCTCCTCTGATCAGGGAGGCCACTGTGAGGAAAGGGAAATAAGCACCTAAATCCCGGTGACTCTGCAGAGGAAGCCTGAGGGTCTCCACTGTGCCCAGCCTTGCCCGCCTGACTTTTCTTGGCTTCTCTGCTGTGGAGGTGAATGAGATCAAGCTTGTGCCCTATCTGGAGCTCCTCAGCAGTAGCCCCAAGGGGAACCACAGAGACCCAGGGAGACTGAGGCTAGAGTCTGTCCAAGAGAGCCCTGAATGACACGTGGGCTTCCCTGTCCTCCTTTTTCCAGGGGGCTCTTTTTTTAGGGCCATTGCCTGAGACCTGGCCAGAGAGGATGCATGGAGGGGATCTTTCTCTCCCTTCTGTCCCAGCAGACGCCTATGGGTTGCTCTTAATTTAAATAAATAAAGCTGAAATAAGCTGGCAATGTTGTTAGTTTAGGGGTGGATTTTGCTTTCCCAGTCTATTAGTAATGGAGTCTTTAAATACATTTTTTTAAAAAAAGTCTCTGGTGCTAATTGCTATTTTTCCCTCCTCCCCCTCAAATTCTCACCCATTTTCAAGGATGTCAATTTTTTCTCTTCTAGTTATGAGTAATGAGGCATGCCGTTAGATTCCTCAGGAACCCTTCGCTTGGGGTCAAGGGACGTTGGATGGAATCCTGGTCCTGGTCCAAACCAATCCATCAGCCAACCAGTTTACATTTGTTATGTGCTTACTATGTATGCTAGAGAGATAAAAAGAGGCAGAAGGCAGCCCCTACCCTCCAGGAGCTTACAATCTAATCAGGAGAAAAGAGGCCAACAAATATAGAGGTGGACAGAGAGCCAGGTCGAGAGAGTCTTGGGTTCTGATCTGGCCTCAGACACATCTTAGCTGGGTGACCTTGGGCCAGTCACTTCACCCCCATGGCCTTGCCCTGACCACTCTTCCTGCCTCAGACCCAATTCTAAGACAGAAGGTCAGGGTTTAAAATAGAAAGCAAGTGACAGATAAGGTAAATGGGAAACTAATTAAGAGAGAAGTTGCTGGGAGTAGGAGGCATTAGGCAAGGGGCCAGAGAGAATGCCCAGACTGGGAGGATCTTGCTGGCGAGCCAGCGGTGAGGCCAGTGTCCCTGGATTGGAAAGTCTACCAGGGAATCCTGGAAGGGCAGCGTCAAGGCCCTAATTTACACCCCTCAACCCCCTGCAATGGAAACATCTTCCTGTCAGCCTTCAGTGACTCAGCCATGGAAAGTTGGGAGTGAGAAGGGCATCTTGAAGGGATTCAAGCCAGCCTCCTTCCTCCCATAGGTTCAGGGGGCCCCCAGGACCCTTCTAGCCCCAAATCCATGATCCTGTAACCCTAAATCTGCTGATTTTTCTCAGCCCAGTTTCTTCCTCTGTTTCCTGTATTGCTTAGTAGGGTAAAAGGTAGGGACTTTACTAAATGCTTGCTGACAGTTGTCTGAATGACTGTGAGGATGGCTGACATTTATAGAATCAAGATACAATTGGCAAAGATGATCTACTAACTAGGAATCTCTCCATAATGCGTGAAGTAAATCATCTCCATTTTATAGATAAGAAAACAGAGGTTTGGACAGGGAATGTGGTTTGCCAGGGGTCCCCAACCAGTCCCGCTTGGATATGGAGTTTCCATCCAGATATTTCCACATCTTCAGGGACCTTCTGTGCCCTGAGGGGCCTGGGTTAGCCCCTCACTCAGTAAGCATTTATTAAGCACCTACTGTATGCCAGGTCTGGGTTGGACTCATCTCTGGGGATATAAAGAAGAGCAAGGGATCATCCTTGCCCTGAAGGGACCACAGTCTCCTGGGGGAGGCTCAGCACTGGAGGATGATGGGATTTTCATGGCAAAGGTCAGGAGGGGTTTGCCATTCCCTTCTCTGAACCATTAAGGCAGAGGTTAAGTGACTTGCCCAGGGTCACTTAGACAGATAAATAGATTTAACTATGGCTAGAATTCAAATAGCTACCCTATCTAAGTTAAGATTCTCCCAGTTAGAGGCTGTTGTTAACAGTCCAGACAGAACCAAGTCCTGTCTCCAAAGACCTGGACTTGACCTTTGGCCAAATTTTGGGAGCCAATATGGCAGAATGAAAAGAGTGTTAGGCTTGGAATCAGAGAGGCTTAATTTAAATTCTCACTATATATATATGTATATGTATATATATATATATATCATATATTAATTAATTACATTTAAAATAAGCTCATGATGCTTACCAGCTAGGGGACTCCAGGTAAATGGTTTCTTCATCTGTAAAATGGGTAGAATCATAGTCTCTCCCTCTGAGGGTAGTTGTGAGGACCTTATAAGAAAAGATACTAACTTTATCAATCATCATGTGAAGAAGAGCAATGAATATTATTATCCTCTGCTCTACTTAAAGAGATCCCACTGAAATGTTTGATGAAGAAAATATCCCTTGGGGGCAGTTGGATAGCTCAGGGGATAAGAGAGGCAGCCTGGAGGTGGGAGGACTAGAGTTCGAATCTGGTCTCAGACACTTCCTAGCTGTGTGACCCTAGGTGAGACACTTAACCCTGATTGCCTAGCCCTTATGGCTTCTAAGACAGAAGGTAAAGGGTTAAAAAATAGGGAAAATATGGAGTAAAGGTTATTAACAATAATCTAATTCAATACAGCAAACATTCATAAAGCCCCTGCTTGGTGCTAGGGATTGGGGATACAAGGATGCCCAAGGAAGGGATCCCTGCCCTCCAGCGGCTTTCATTCCCTTCTGAAAAAAACTAAAACTAAAACAAAGAGAAGTAAATGCAAGATAATCTGGGGAGAGAGAGAGCAGCCATTGGTAGGGAAAATCAGGAAAGGCTTCCTGTAGGAGATGGACCTGAGCTGAATCTTGAAGAGGCAGAGGTGAGGCAGGAGATCCTTCCAGAAGGAGAGGGCAGTTTGTTTAAGAAAAAAGGGGGAGGCATGCTGTCAGAATGTCCCAAGACAGAGTTCTTACCCCCTTCTTGTATGGAGGCCCCCTTGGGTGGCCTGGTGACGCCTATATAAGGACTCCTCAGAATCTTTTTAAATGCATGAAATAAAATTCAGAGGATTACAAAAGAAACCAAGTAATACTGAAATGCAAAATATTCTAAAAACAAGCTGATGGAGACCCTCAGGAAGGTCTCTGGCCTAAGGAAAGAGGGACTCCAGGACAAATTGCTAGTTCCACTAACTGTGGCCTCAAACAAGTGACTTTCTCTGAATTTTGATTTTTTCATCTCTAAAGTCAAGTGGATAAACTCAGTCCTGGCCAGCCTCTGATCAGGATTGCTGAGTTTAAAGGGCGATGATGGGTGTGAAATCACTAGAGAAATAGAACAGATAGTGAGGGTGGCTTTGAGAGTCTGGAAGAGCCAGAGTCACGAACTCCCTTTGACACATGCACATGCCAGCTGTGTGACCGGAGGCAGTTAGGCCATCTCTGAGGGCTTCCAGTTATTCTTCACCATGAAAGGCCATCTACTGATCTGCAATGATAGAGGGAGTTTGCTTACCAGGAATATCCTGTACTGATAGGATCACATGTTCAGACCAGAGATTAAAACCAAAAGAGAGACAGAGAGAAAGGGAGGGAGAGAGGAAGAAAGAGAGATAAAGAAGAGAAAGAGAGAGGGGGAGAGAGAGGAAAAAGATAGGGGGGAGAAAGAAGAAGGGAGAGAGATAAAGAGAGGAGAGACAGAGACAGAGTGAGAGGGAGGGAGAAAGAAAGAAGAAAGAGAGGAGAGAGAGAGAGAGGAGGGGGGAGAGAAGGAGGGAGAGAGATAAAGAGAGGAGAGACAGAGACAGAGCAAGATGGAGGTAAGGAGAAAGAGAGGGGAGAGAGGGGAGAAGAGAGAGAGAGGGAGGGAGGAAGGAAAAGGAAGAGGAAGAAGTCATCAACAGTTTGAGATGTTACATCATCACCACCAGTACACAGCTGTAATTCTCTGTCCCTTCTTCATTGTTCATCTTTACTTCATTTGTGTTCCTAATTGTGTTTCTAATTTTAGAGATGAAAATAATAAAGAAAATTACCCTGACAACATCGCCCTCCTAGAAGAGAGCCAGCAGCATGTAGAACAGGCCCTGTTCCATGGAGCATTGCGATACACTATGGGCAACTTCAAGTCTAGAAAACCCAAGTCCATCATCAAAGGGGAGCCCGGGAAGGGCCATGCCGATAACCAGGTAGGGGATGCCGCTTTGGGTCTTCTTGTCTTCCTGAGAACTGTGAGTTTTGGTTGTGGCGCCTTCAGGCCAAAGAGGCTGACACCCTTTTATGTCATGATCCCAGTGGTCATCTGGGTAAGGGAAACTTTAGAGAAGCCAGGGATGGACTGAGCTTGCTTGTTGTAACCTCCCCTCCAGTATTGAGGCTCCCAGCCTTGTTCTCACCCTCGATTCCTCACTCTCACTCATTGGATCTATACAGGGAGCTGCCATACTTGTTTCAATCTTGGCAATCCTTGCTGTATGGCTCCTTCTTTCCACTCACAGCCACCCTCTGTGTTCAAGCCTTCTCATCACCTCTTGGCTGAATATATTAATTAACCTTCTAATCAGGCTCTCATCGCATGCCAGTCCATCTTTCCCTCAGCAGCCAAAGCGATCTTCCTAAAGAACAGGTCACCCAATGGCTCGCCAAGGACTCTGGGTTGGAAACAAAAACTTGCTTCCCATTCAAGCTCTTTCCAATCTGCTCCTTCTGACTTTCCAGTCTTTTGATACTCTATTCATCTTCATATTCTTTACAGTAAATCCATACCCACACAGGGTGCTTCTCTCATCTCCGTGTCTTTCCCCCATTCCTGGAAAGTCCTTTCTTTGTATTTCCACAATGCCTGGTACATAGTGGGTGCTGACTAAATGTTTGCTGATTGACTGTCATCAGATACACATTTAGATCCAATTTCATTGCTATGTTCTCTCAACAGCAATCCTGAATGGTTTGCCCAAAGTTTGACCCGCCCTTTTGAGCATATCATTTTTTTAAATGGCGTCTTCTGCTTTGTCCCGAGGCTCTCGAGTTCCCACCTCGACCTTTTTACATTTGCTTCTTATTAACTTGTCGGTAGGTTGGTTACGTTAAAATTCCCAGGTGTCTCCTCAGAGAGGAGGAAAGCTGGCTGAAGAGTGAGCAAGGCATGGGTTCAAGGCCTAGTTCCTATACCTGCTAGCCAGACTAAGAATTGAAATTGTTGAGAGGGGCTGCCTACCTTGTGAGCAAGAGCACCCCAGCCTTGGGGCATCACTGCTGGGCTTTCCATCCCTGTGCCCACAACACCATCCAGGTCACATTGCTCCCAGGGGCCATTTCTCTGGCAGCAGGATTGAATCCAGACATGGCACCAACCCCTTCTAGCTCAATGTCCCCAGGAGGCAAGCAAGGATGGGATGGGCCTGGAGGGCATCAGCCTATGGGCCTCCCATCAGAAGGGAGCTCAGAGACCCTCTGAGACAGGGCTCTCATTTACCCAAGAGGTAGTTGAGGCCATGGCCTTGTTGTTTATTCTTCCTGCCTGAAGGGAACCAGGAACACTCGGGAAGGGGGGGGGGGTGTCTCGTGCAAGAACTGGATTTCAGGGAGCCAGAGTTGCCCAAAGTCATCAGCCTCACTGTCTCTGCCATGTCCAATGGCAGGACAAAAGGCAGGACTGGCGATGGCCCGAAAAGCACGCACCTCCCCAATGTCCACGTCGGAGCCATATTGATATAATCGAGGACAAATTGTTTCACATCCTTTGAAATGGGGCAGACTCACGGCTCTCCCAAATACCTGGCTGGGCCAGTTTGTGCTTTTTACAGAGACCTCCAGAAGGCAGATGTCCCCACAGCCAGCTGGGCTTGGCCCAAGAATGTCATTATTCAGAGACGACTCTGCCTTCTCAGAACAGGAGGAGGGGTGAGCCCAGCAAGGCCCATGGCCATTCCCTTGGAGACAAGCTTTAGCCTTTTTATCAAAGTCTTCTTGAGCATTGCGGGAATGATCTAAACTTGCTTGGTTAATGGTTGTATTTAAAGTAATTAATTTCAATAGATGATGGAGCAGGACAGTTTTTCAGTCATTTCCTCTGAGACTGCATCAGAATTCTTTGTCAGTCACTTGAAGCTCATTCCCTTTTCCTCTTACATGGCCACAATCAGCCATCCATGCCTCTGCTCCTGAATTATCACTTTGCTTTATTTCACAAAGCTCTTTCTAGATGAGCTGGTCTTCCTCCTGCTTGTTAGCCTTCGTGGCCTCAGAATATCCCATTGCATTAATGTGCTGCATTTCATTTAGCCATCCCTTGTTGGTGGAGATTTAGGGGGTTTCCAGGGTTGGCCATTCTTTTTCCCCCTTTTCTTTCTTTTTTGGGTAATTTCCTATCATAGACCTTTTTGAACAGAGAAGCTCTTCGTTATTTAAAGTAGTGTTTAAGGATATATATGCCCCACAGTGGAATTGTTGGATCAAAGAGTATGATTTTTTAACATTTTCATCTTGTTGGTATTTCCAGAGCCTCACTGCCCTTTTCTCTCTGTCTCTCTCTTCTGTCCATCGCTATTTCTCCTCCTCCATCCTTCCCTCTTCTGTCTGTATGTCTTGTCTTGTCTGTCTGTCACTCTCTCTTCTTCCTTCTCTCTCCCCATCCCTCCCTTTCTGTCTGTTTCTCTTTCTTTCTCCATGCCTCTTCTCTGTCTTTCTGTTTCTCTCTTTTATACCCTTTCTCCTTTTTTCTCTTTCTCTCCCTCCCTGCTTCTCTCATCTCTCTTCTAGGGTTTCTCTATCTCTGTCTCTGTCTGTCTGTCTGAATCCCTCTCCCTCCTTCCCTCCCTCATCCTCTCTCTCTCTGTCTCTCACTATTTCTCTGTTTGTCCATCTCTGTTTCTCTCTCTGTCTGTCTGTCTCTATCTCTCTTCTGTCTCTGTCTCTGTCTCTCTCTTCCCCTCTCTCCTTTTCTATCTCTCTGTCACTTTCTCTCAGTCTTTCTCTTTCTCTGACATTCTCTCTCTCTCTCCTTCACTCTACTTCTGTGTCACTTTCAGTCTTTCTCTCTCAATAACTCTTTCTTTTTCTTGCATTAGATGATTCCTTCCAGCTGTAGATGAATGACCCTATAGTTATGGGTCCCTTGGTGGGCCGGGTGCCTGCTGTCCCTTAGCACTAGGACATTGGCAGTCTCTTTACTGACTGGCCACCAAGCCTCACCAAACTCACTTTTTAAGATGCTGAAGGACCAAGATCTTTGTTGGAGGAGAAGGTGACATCAGCCATACCACAAAAGCATCTTCCTCTCAAAGAGCACAAGGTTGCTTTGCTGACCTCCTTTCTGCCCGTGAGACTTCATCTCTCAGCAGTGGTTTTTGAAGCAGTGATAGCCCATGTCCCATGGTCCTCACTCCTTGGCTGCCCGCTGTAGGAGGTCACTGGCCTCTATTTGATGAGGGCTGCCTCAGCCTCGTCAGGAAAGTCACCAGCCCTCTGGGGGCTCTCCTGCAGGGAGCTGCACATATACCCTTCCAATCTCCTCCCAGGGAAGCCCCAGTCCTGATTCTGCAGGAGGCCACTCTGGGGTTCTTGGACTGTCTCCAGCAGTTGTGGTAGAGTCTAAAAGGTCTGACGTGAGTGTTTCTCTTGCAATCCAAATAATAATCCCAAAGACTTTCCGGCAAAGCCCTTCACTGATGGATTGACTGGGGTCCTGCTTTCAGAGAATTCAGACTTCCTCCCCCTGACTGTACTTGGCCAGGTGTTAAAAGCAGGATGCTGCCATTTTTAGATGGTCATCCCATTCCATTTACATTTTTTTCCCAAATGGGAATTAGAATCATAATTTGAAATGGAATCAGACTAAATACTCCCAGGGGTTGCTCCATGTGTCCTCTTGACCCACTCCCACTTACTTAGCCTCTGTCCCTTCCGGTGCCCCAGGACAGCTAATAGACTGAGTCCTTGATGGCCCTCTCTGCTCCTGATGTCCTCAGACCTGGGCGGAGGCCTTAGGAATGGTCTAGTCTGGGATTTCTCCACCTTTTTGGCAGCACAGACCCTTTGATCAATTTGGGAAAGCCTTGGAGCCCTTTCTCAACCTTTAAATGGAAAAACAAACTAGAACCCAGAGAATACATCAGTAGCCAATACACTGACCCAAATGAAAATGGACCCCAGGTTTTAAGAAGAAATGCTAATAAAATACTGTGGGCTGTACTTTGGTTAGTCGGCTAGTCAGTCAGCATTAGTGCCCACTATGTGCCAGGCTCTTGACTTCGGTGAGAGATGTGGATTCCCATCATGCCTGAGGTCTCCTCCAGGTTCAGACATGTGACAGTACAGACACTATTTGCCTCTCCCAGATCCTGGTGGGCAAGCTCTCCCATAGCAGACTAAGGACCGGCCCTGGGACCAGCCCTGCCCCATGCCTGGATGCTTTGGGAAGCTGGAGAAGCACTCGGGATTGATGCTCCTCCTGGGAGTCTCCCATGGACACGTCTCCTTTGGGATCTGGAGTTTAATAGACCGACCAGTCTTAAGGCAGTAGGGAGAGAAACAAAGCACGCCTGTCTGTGAATGAACAACAGCCCAGTTCAGGAGAGAGAGCACTCTGCTTTGGCTGGGGTGGGGGCTTCCCAAAGAAGGAGATTTTCGCTCAGAGATGAGCAAAAGCTTTCCACGACTTAGAGCTGGACCCGTGTGGGAAGGGGCATCTCCCTCCCTAGAGGTCATCAAGAGAGGCCGAATGACCCTCTCTGAGGGATTTGGGGTTGGGGGGATGTGAGTTCTTGTTCACGTATGGATGGGGCCTGAGTTCAAATTTTTAGCAGCGGTGTGTGGGTCTAGTTCCTGGGCAAGTCACCAACTCTCTCTGAGATGGTTTGCCTGTCTGTAAAATGGGGATAACAGTGCCACCTGCCCCATGGGATGGCTGGGGCTCAGGGAGAGCACTTTGCCAACCTTAATGTGCCCCTAAAGGCTGGCTCTGGTGATGATTAGGATAATGTGGCTTAGCTGAGACAGCCCTGTCTACTCGATTCATTTACTTGAATTTGGATCCGTTCTATTCATTTCAACAAAGATTTATTCAGCCTCAGCTTGGATAGGAAGACAAAAACAGAGAACTTCCGTGGTGGGGCAGGGAAGAGCAGGGAAGGGCAGAGAATACTTCTGATGGGGGCAGCTGAACAGCCTAGAATTGTGGAGCTGCAAGAAATAGGAGAGGCCACAGGTCCTGCTCTCCCACCTTACTGGCGATAGGGCAAATCCTGTGTAATTTATGCATTTAGAAACATCCTTCTGAGAAGGACTCCACAGGCTTCTCAGGAGGCTGCATCAAGTGAGGCAGGGCTTCGAGGACTCAGGAGATTATGGTCCCCCCCCCCCCATTCTCTGGCCTGGCCAGAACCCAAATGCAGGAGGGAGGGCTCAAGTCTGGGCACCACGTGGTATTAGAATGGACTTTGCTGGGGCAGCTGGGTGGTTCAGGGGATGGAGAGGTCCTCAGTTCAAATCTGACCTCAGATACTTCCTAGCTGGGTGACCCTGGGCAAGTCACTTAACCCCCATTGCCTAGCCCTTACCACTCTTCTGCCTTGGAACCAATACACAGTGTGGATTCTAAGATTGAAGGGAAGGGTCTATAAATTTAAAAAAGGATGGACTCTGACTAAATTGGAGAGTATTCAGAGGAGAGTGGGGGGTGGGGTATAGAACTTCAGCTTCATTCCTTGGGAAGACTGGTGGAAGTAACATGGGATGTTTAGCTCAAACGAGATGGCAGGATCCTAGATTTGGAGCCAAGAGACCTCCGAGACCATCTGCTCCAACCCCCACATTTCACAGATGACATGAAGGAAGCCCAGGGACACTGAGTGCTTTGGCCAAGATCACCCAGATAGGAAGGAGAGCCCAGAATCAAAGCCAGAGTCCCTGACTCCAATCTTGTGCACTGAACATTGGCCCACACTGTTTCTTAGAAGAGGAAGACTCAAGAGGGACAGGAGTGCTGTGTTCAGGTATTTAAAAGGCTGCTCTATGGAAAAGGGATTCCACTTATTCTGCTGGAGCTCAGAAAGTGTGTAAAGAGCATTCATTTTGGAGTCAATGGACCAAGAACCAAATGTTGTCTCTGATATAATTACTTGTGAGACCACAGACAAGTCACTCAGACCTTCTGATCCTCACTTAGAAAGTGAGGAGATGGGAATAAATCTCTGAGGTTCCTTCCATCTCTAAACTGGTGCTCCTTTGAAAGGAGTGATGGACAGAAGTGACAAGGAACATTTAGACTTGATAGAAGGAAAAACTTCTGAATAATGAGAATTCTCTGTCCCTTCCTTCCCTTCCCTTCCCTTCCCTTCCCTTCCCTTCCCTTCCCTTCCCTTCCCTTCCCTTCCCTTCCCTTCCCTTCCCTTCCCTTCCCTTCCCTTCATTGGTTCCATGAAAGAAGAGAAATAAGGGTTGGGCAATGACGGTTAAATGACTTGCCCAGGGTCATACGGCTTAGAAGTATCTATGGCCAAATTAAACTCGGGACCTCCCATCTCTAGGTTTGCCGTTCAATCCACTGAGCCACCTAGCTGCTTTGGAGACTTCTTTTTAAAAAAATAAAAACCCTTCCCTTCCATCCCCTGGAATTCTTCCTTTGGTATAGATTAGACCAGATGGCCTCCAAGGGCCCAGGATCAAAGATTCAGAGATGGAAGGGAATTAAAAGGCAACCCTCTCCATGGTCCTGCTGAGAACTCGGAGGTTATGAGAGAGGAGACGATCTGACCTGTGGCTCATTGGAGATCTCTTCCAGCCTGGACCCTCTGTTTGTTCACGTTCCCCTGGATCAGGAAGGATTCTCGGGTCGGGGATGGCGGGAGGCTCTCCGGGGTGGTTTAGCTTGTCATCGGACATGGAGCACGTTTTGGAGGAGATGGTCCTCCCCGCCCTGTGCTCTCGGGCCCTGGAGCTTGGGGACCTCTTCCAGAAGGAGGTTTGTCAATGCAAGAAATAAGGACAGACGAAGCACTTGTGCGAAAATACGTGAACTGTAGCTACCCATCCACATGTGTTTGTTCATGGCCCTACGTCTGTGGATGCGTGTGTAAAACAAGCTCAGAGGCTGCAGAGCAAGAGCCAAGATACCCCACTGGCTTTGGATGTCTGTCTTAGTGGGATGATGAGGCTGCGCCTGCCCAGACTCGGAGCTTCTCGAACAAAACCTCTGGCCTCCAGACTCGGTTATCTGCCCCAGGAGCCAAGGACGCTGCCATGTGCCCCCTGATTATACGGGCGAGGGTCCTTCTTCTCCTTTGTATTACGAATGGACCTGATGGGGAAGAAAGCAGCCCAGCTTCCATTCTTGGCCCTCCTGGGTGTTTGGAAGACGTCTTCTGTCAGCTGGCAAACACGCTCGTGTTTGTGCAGGGCTTCCCGGAGCCGGACCCCCTCATCCAAACCCTTCATTTTGCCCATGAGAAAGCCGAGGCTGGAGAGTTTGTGGTGAAGTTGGACAGGTAGCCGATGGATTTTTGCAGAGTTCAGTGACTCACAGAGAGGGCCAGCTGTCTCCAGAGGGAACGTTGCTGGCTGGATGCCAGGGGCGCTGGGGGGAGATCATTCCAGGGATGGGCATTTACTCTCTGTAAGGAGGGACATGGAACGTTGTGTGGGTGGACAGAAATACGACCATTGTGGCCAGAAGATAAAGACAGGAAAGGGTCCGTCTGGACAGCTAAGCCTTCACAGGAAATATAAAACCATGTCAGTGAGTGTGGGGGAGAATGCTGAAAACTGGGGGGCCAGAAGGGAATCATCCGTGGCTTCTGGACCCTCCTGCCTCCCTCCACCCTCCCAGACAAGGTCCCTCTTTCCCTGGGCTCACTGGGAGACTGTAGTGGGCACAGCCGTCCCCTGCCAGCCTGCTGAGGGCAAACATGGAACATCTGCCTCAAAATCCCTGCCCAGGGAGGCCGGCCGGCCATTTGGAGCCCCTGGACACGCATCTCAGAGCACCCAGAGACAGGAGCTTTGATCGAAGACAACAGCTCCCCCGAGATGGGCACGGCTTGTTGGGGAGGCTGCAGGCAAAGCTGTTGGGGAAGTTTGGGGGGCACCAAGAGGAAGAAGCTGACATTTTGGAGAACTCAGCATTGACCAAAGAGGACAGGATGCAGCACTTGGCCTGAGAGCCAGCCTCTCGCCCACTTTTAGCCTAGGAACTCGGGCTCTCTTCCTTCCTCAGCCCCAGTGAGGCAACCGGAGAGGTAAGCATCCACCTGCCTAGCCTTGCACCCAGGACAGCCTTTAGAGGTCCTCTAGCCTGACGGGACTGATGAGGAAACTGAGGCCCGGGAAAGCCAGCAGCTTGCTAGGATTCTCCCCAAGGGGCTCCGGCTCCACTAGGAACTCAAGAAAAGTCAGGTGGAAGAACCCAATCCTAGATGCCTTTTGTCTTTGGGAACTCAGCAGTGGTTTTTCTGCATTCTCTCTCTTTGGCTTCTGACTTGCTTTCCTCCAGAGGATGGAGGTCCAGAGAGCCAATTCTGGGGAAGAGGATGGGGCAGGCACCCTCTCTGGGGCAGTGACTCCCCAATTGGGGAAGGGGGCATTTTGTCCTGTTTTGTTTCATTCTGTCATTTTTTTCAGTCTCGTTTTATCTTTGTGACTCCGTTTGGGGATTTCTCGGTAAAGACACTGTGGTC